>NW_027474479.1:0-40162 GCF_050947335.1 Megachile rotundata
ACGACAATTACTATACTTATTACACTTATTATTATCAATCTAACTCATTTTATTAGCCATATTATGCTTATACGATCGAAAGGACGACAATTACTATACTCATTACTCTTATTATTATCATTCTAACTCAAATTATTAGCCATATTATGCTTATATGATCCGTAGAACGACAGTTACTATACTTATTAATCTTACTATTATCAATCTAACTCATATTATTAGCCATATTATGCTTATATGATCGATAGAACGACAATTACTATACTTATTACACTCACTGTTATCAATCTAACTCATATTATTTAACCATATTATGGTTATATGACCGATCGAACGACAATTACTATACTTATTACTCTTATTATTATCAATCTAACTCATACTATTAGCCATATTACGCTTATATGATCGATAGGTCGACAATTACTATACTCATTACTCTTATTATTATAAATCTAACTCATATCATGAGCCATATTATGCTTATATGATCGATAGAACGACAATTACTATGCTTATTACACTCACTATTATCAATCTAACTCATATTATTAACCATATTATGCACATATGATCGATAGAACGACAATTACTATACTTATTACTCTTATTATTATCAATCTAACTCATATTACTAGCCATATAATGCTTATATGATCGATAGGACGACAATTACTATACGCATTACTCTTATTATTATCAATCTTACTCATATTATTAGCCATATTATGCTTATATGATCGATATAACGACAATTACAATACTTATTACACTCACTGTTATCAATCTAACTCATATTATTAGCCATATTATGGTTATATGACCGATAGAACGGCAAGTACTATACTTATTAATCTTATTATTATCAATCTAATTCATATTATTAGCCATATTATGCTTTTATGATCGATAGGACGACAATTACTATACTCAATCCTCTTACTATTATCAATCTAACTCATATTATTAGCCATATTGTGCTTATATGATCGATAGAACGACAAGTACTATACTTACTACTTTTACTATTGTCAATCTAACTCATATTATTAGCCATATTATGCTTATATGATCGATAGAACGACAATTACTAGTCTTATTACACTCACTGTTATCAATCTAACTCATATTATTAGCAATATTTTGGTTATATGACCGATAGAAGGACAATTACTATACTTATTACTCTTATTATTATCAATCTAACTCATATTATTAGCCATATTATGCTTATATGATCGATAGAACGACAATTACAATACTCATTACTCTTATTATTATCAATCTAACTCATATTATTAGCCATATTATGCTTATATGATCGATAGAACGACAATTACTATACTTATTAGTCTCTTTATTATCAATCTAACTCATATTATTAGCCATATTATGCTTATATGATCGATAGTACGACAATTATTAGACACATTACTCTTATTATTATCAACCTAATTCATATTATTAGCCATATTATGCTTATATGATCGATAGAACAGCAATTACAATACTCATTACTCTTATTATTATCAATCTAACTCATATTATTAGCCATATTATGCTTATATGATCGATAGGACGACAATTACTATACTCATTACTCTTATTATTATCAATGTAACTCATATTATTAGCCATATTATGCTCATATGATCGATAGAACGACAATTACTATACTTATTACACTCACTGTTATCAATCCAACTCATATTATTAACCATATTATGCAGATATGATCGATAGAACGACAATTACTATACTTATTACTCTTATTATTATCAATCTAACTCAAATTATTAGCCATATTATGCTTATATGATCGATAGAACGACAATTACTATGCTTATTACACTCACTATTATCAATCTAACTCATATTATTAACCATATTATGCAGATACGATAGATAGAACGACAATTACTATACTTTTTACTCTTATTCTTATCAATCTAACTCATATTATTAGCCATATTATGCATATATGATCGACAGGATGACAATTACTATACTCATTGCTTTTATTATTATCAATCTAACTCATATTATTAGCCATATTATGCTTATATGATCGATCTGACGACAATTACTATACTTATCACACTCACTGTTATCAATCTAACTCATATTATTAGCCATATTATAGGTATGTGACCGATAGAACGACAATTACTATACTTATTACTCTTATTATTATCATTCTAACTCATATTATTAGCCATATTATGCTTATATGATCGATAGAACGACAATTACTATACTTATTACTCTCATTATTATCAATCTAACTCATATTATTAGCCATATTATGCTTATATGATCGATAGAACGACAATTACTATACTTATTACTCTCATTATTATCAATCTAACTCATAATATTAGCCATATTATGCTTATATGATCGATAGAACGACAATTACTATACT
This sequence comes from Megachile rotundata, assembly GCF_050947335.1. Classification (NCBI taxonomy): domain Eukaryota; kingdom Metazoa; phylum Arthropoda; class Insecta; order Hymenoptera; family Megachilidae; genus Megachile; species Megachile rotundata. Next base: position 2,426 of record NW_027474479.1, read on the forward strand.
TATTACTCTCATTATTATCAATCTAACTCATATTATTAGCCATATTATGGTTATATGACCGATAGAATGACAATTACTATGCTTATTACTCTTATTATTATCAATCTATCTCATATAATTAGCCATATTATGCTTATATGATCGATAGGACGACAATTACTGTACTCATTACTCATATTATTATCAATCTAACTCATATTATTAGCCATATTATGCTTATATGATCGATATAACGACAATTACTAAACTTATTACACTCACTGTTATCAATCTAACTCATATTATTAGCCATATTATGGTTATATGACCGATAGAACGACAATTACTATACTTATCACACTTATTATTATCAATCTAACTCATTTTATTAGCCATATTATGCTTATACGATCGAAAGGACAACAATTACTATACTCATTACTCTTATTATTATCATTCTAACTCAAATTATTAGCCATATTATGCTTATATGATCCGTAGAACGACAGTTACTATACTTATTAATCTTACTATTATCAATCTAACTCATATTATTAGCCATATTATGCTTATATGATCGATAGAACGACAATTACTATACTTATTACACTCACTGTTATCAATCTAACTCATATTATTTAACCATATTATGGTTATATGACCGATCGAACGACAATTACTATACATTTTACTCTTATTCTTATCAATCTAACTCATAGTATTAGCCATATTATGCATATATGATCGATAGGATGACAATTACTATACTCATTACTCTTATTATTATCAATCTAACTCATATTATTAGCCATATTATGCTTATATGATCGATATAACGACAATTACTATACTTATCACACTCACTGTTATCAATCTAACTCATATTATTAGCCATATTATAGGTATGTGACCGATAGAACGACAATTACTATACTTATTACTCTTATTATTATCATTCTAACTCATATTATTAGCCATATTATGCTTATATGATCGATAGAACGACAATTACTATACTTATTACTCTCATTATTATCAATCTAACTCATATTATTAGCCATATTATGCTTATATGATCGATAGAACGACAATTACGATACTTATTACTCTTATTATTATCATTCTAAGTCATGTTATTAGCCATATTATGCTTATATGATCGATAGAACGACAATTACTATACTTATTACTCTCATTGTTATCAATCTAACTCATATTATTAGCCATATTATGTTTCTATGATCGATAGAACGACAATTACTATACTTATTACTCTCATTATTATCAATCTAACTCATATTATTAGCCATATTATGGTTATATGGCCGATAGATGGACAATTACTATGCTTATTACTCTTATTATTATCAATCTAACTCATATTATTAGCCATATTATGCTTATATGATCGATAGAACGACAATTACTGTACTCATTACTCATATTATTATCAATCTAACTCATATTATTAGCCATATTATGCTTATATGATCGATATAACGACAATTACTAAACTTATTACACTCACTGTTATCAATCTAACTCATATTATTAGCCATATTATGGTTATATGATCGATAGGACGACAATTACTATACTCATTACTCTTATTATTATCAATCTAACTCATATTATTAGCCATATAATGCTTATATGATCGATAGGACGACAATTACTATACTCATTACTCTTAGTATTATCAATCTAACTCATATTATTGGCCATATTATGCATATATGATCGATAGGACGACAATTACTGTACTCATTACTCTTATTATTATCAATTTAACTCATATTATTAGCCATATTATGCAGATATGTTCGATAGAACGACAATTACTATACTTATTACCTTTATTATTATCAATCTAACTCATATTATTAGCCATATTATGCTTATATAATCCGTAGAACGACAGTTACTATAGTTATTAATCTTATTATTATCAATCTAACTCATATTATTAGCCATATTATGGTTATATGACCGATAGAACGACAAGTACTATACTTATTACTCTTTTTATTATCAATCTAACTCATATTATTAGCCATATTATGCTTTTATGATCGATAGGACGACAATTACTATACTCATTACTCTTACTCTAATCAATCTAACTCATATTATTAGCCATATTGTGCTTATATGATCGATAGAACGACAAGTACTATACTTACTACTTTTACTGTTATCAATCTAACTCATACGATTAGCCATATTATGCTTATATGATCGATAGAACGACAATTACTATTCTTATTACACTCACTGTTATCAATCTAACTCATATTATTAGCCATATTTTGATTATATGACCGATAGAACGACAATTACTATACTTATTACACTTATTATTATCAATCTAACTCATATTATTAGCCATATTATGCTTATATGATCGATAGAACGACAATTACAATACTCATTACTCTTATTATTATCAATCTAACTCATATTATTAGCCATATTATGCTTATATGATCGATAGAACGACAATTACTATACTTATTACTCTCTTTATTATCAATCTAACTCATATTATTAGCCATATTATGCTTATATGATCGATAGTACGACAATTACTAGACTCATTACTCTTATTATTATCAACCTAATTCATATTATTAGCCATATTATGGTTATATGATCGATAGGACGACAATTACTATACTCATTACTCTTATTATTATCAATCTAACTCATATTATTAGCCATATAATGCTTATATGATCGATAGGACGACAATTACTATACTCATTACTCTTAGTATTATCAATCTAACTCATATTATTAGCCATATTATGCATATATGATCGATAGGACGACAATCACTGTACTCATTACTCTTATTATTATCAATTTAACTCATATTATTAGCCATATTATGCAGATATGATCGATAGAACGACAATTACTATACTTATTACTCTTATTATTATCAATCTAACTCATATTATTAGCCATATTATGCTTATATGATCCGTAGAACGACAGTTACTATAGTTATTAATCTTATTATTATCAATCTAACTCATATTATTAGCCATATTATGGTTATATGACCGATAGAACGGCAAGTACTATACTTATTACTCTTATTATTATCAATCTAACTCATATTATTAGCCATATTATGCTTTTATGATCGATAGGACGACAATTACTATACTCATTACTCTTACTATTATCAATCTAACTCATATTATTAGCCATATTGTGCTTATATGATCGATAGAACGACAAGTACTATACTTACTACTTTTACTATTATCAATCTAACTCATATGATTAGCCATATTATGCTTATATGATCGATAGAACGACAATTACTATTCTTATTACACTCACTGTTATCAATCTAACTCATATTATTAGCCATATTTTGATTATATGACCGATAGAACGACAATTACTATACTTATTACACTTATTATTATCAATCTAACTCATATTATTAGCCATATTATGCTTATATGATCGATAGGACGACAATTACTATACTCATTACTCTTATTATTATCAATCTAACTCATATTATTAGCCATATTATGCTCATATGATCGATAGAACGACAATTACTATACTTATTACACTCACTGTTATCAATCCAACTCATATTATTAACCATATTATGCAGATATGATCGATAACACGACAATTACTATACTTATTACTCTTATTATTATCAATCTAACTCAAATTATTAGCCATATTATGCTTATATGATCGATATAACGACAATTACTATCCTCATTTCTCTTATTATTATCAATCTAACTCATATTATTAGCCATATTATGCTTATATGATCGATAGAACGACAATTACTACACTTATTACTGTCTTTATTATCAATCTAACTCATATTATTAGCCATATTATGCTTATATGATCGATAGTACGACAATTACTATACTCATTACTCTTATTATTATCAATCTAACTCATATTATTAGCCATATTATGCTTATATGATCGATAGAACAGCAATTACAATACTCATTACTCTTATTATTATCAATCCAACTCATATTATTAGCCATATTATGCTTATATGATCGATAGGACGACAATTACTATACTCATTACTCTTATTATTATCAATCTAACTCATATTATTAGCCATATTATGCTCATATGATCGATAGAACGACAATTACTATACTTATCACACTCACTGTTATCAATCCAACTCATATTATTAACCATATTATGCAGATATTATCGATAACACGACAATTACTATACTTATTACTCTTATTATTATCAATCTAACTCAAATTTTTAGCCATATTATGCTTATATGATCGATATAACGACAATTACTATACTCATTTCTCCTATTATTATCAATCTAACTCATATTATTAGCCATATTATGCTTATATGATCGATAGAACGACAATTACTATACTTATTACTCTCTTTATTATCAATCTAACTCATATTATTAGCCATATTATGCTTATATGATCGATAGTACGACAATTACTAGACTCATTACTCTTATTATTATCAACCTAATTCATATTATTAGCCATATTATGCTTATATGATCGATAGAACAGCAATTACAATACTCATTACTCTTATTATTATCAATCTAACTCATATTATTAGCCATATTATGCTTATATGATCGATAGGACGACAATTACTATACTCATTACTCTTATTATTATCAATCTAACTCATATTATTAGCCATATTATGCTCATATGATCGATAGAACGACAATTACTATACTTATTACACTCACTGTTATCAATCCAACTCATATTATTAGCCATATTATGGTTATATGGCCGATAGATGGACAATTACTATGCTTATTACTCTTATTATTATCAATCTAACTCATATTATTAGCCATATTATGCTTATATGATCGATAGAACGACAATTACTGTACTCATTACTCATATTATTATCAATCTAACTCATATTATTAGCCATATTATGCTTATATGATCGATATAACGACAATTACTAAACTTATTACACTCACTGTTATCAATCTAACTCATATTATTAGCCATATTATGGTTATATGATCGATAGGACGACAATTACTATACTCATTACTCTTATTATTATCAATCTAACTCATATTATTAGCCATATAATGCTTATATGATCGATAGGACGACAATTACTATACTCATTACTCTTAGTATTATCAATCTAACTCATATTATTAGCCATATTATGCATATATGATCGATAGGACGACAATTACTGTACTCATTACTCTTATTATTATCAATTTAACTCATATTATTAGCCATATTATGCAGATATGATCGATAGAACGACAATTACTATACTTATTACTCTTATTCTCATCAATCTAACTCATATTATTAGCCATATTATGCTTATATGATCGATATAACGACAATTACTATACTTATTACACTCACTGTTATCAATCTAACTCATATTATTAGCCATATTATGCTTATATGATCGATAGGACGACAATTACTATACTCATTACTCTTATTATTATCTCTCTAACTCATATTATTAGCCATATTATGCTTATATGATCGATAGAACGACAATTACTACACTTATTACTGTCTTTATTATCAATCTAACTCATATTATTAGCCATATTATGCTTATATGATCGATAGTACGACAATTACTAGACTCATTACTCTTATTATTATCAACCTAATTCATATTATTAGCCATATTATGCTTATATGATCGATAGAACAGCAATTACAATACTCATTACTCTTATTATTATCAATCTAACTCATATTATTAGCCATATTATGCTTATATGATCGATAGAACAGCAATTACAATACTCATTACTCTTATTATTATCAATCTAACTCATATTATTAGCCATATTACGCTTATATGATCGATAGGACGACAATTACTATACTCATTACTCTTATTATTATAAATCTAACTCATATTATTAGCCATATTATGCTTATATGATCGATAGAACGACAATTACTATGCTTATTACACTCACTATTATCAATCTAACTCATATTATTAACCATATTATGCAGATATGATCGATAGAACGACAATTACTATACTTATTACTCTTATTCTCATCAATCTAACTCATATTATTAGCCATATTATGCTTATATGCTCGATATAACGACAATTACTATACTTATTACACTCACTGTTATCAATCTAACTCATATTATTAGCCATATTATGCTTATATGATCGATAGGACGACAATTACTATACTCATTACTCTTATTATTATCTATCTAACTCATATTATTAGCCATATTATGCTTATATGATCGATAGAACGACAATTACTATGCTTATTACACTCACTATTATCAATCTAACTCATATTATTAACCATATTATGCAGATATGATAGATAGAACGACAATTACTATACTTTTTACTCTTATTCTTATCAATCTAACTCATAGTATTAGCCATATTATGCATATATGATCGATAGGATGACAATTACTATACTCATTACTCTTATTATTATCAATCTAACTCATATTATTAGCCATATTATGCTTATATGATCGATATAACGACAATTACTATACTTATCACACTCACTGTTATCAATCTAACTCATATTATTAGCCATATTATAGGTATGTGACCGATAGAACGACAATTACTATACTTATTACTCTTATTATTATCATTCTAACTCATATTATTAGCCATATTATGCTTATATGATCGATAGAACGACAATTACTATACTTATTACTCTCATTATTATCAATCTAACTCATATTATTAGCCATATTATGCTTATATGATCGATAGAACGACAATTACTATACTCATTACTCTTATTATTATCTATCTAACTCATATTATTAGCCATATTATGCTTATATGATCGATATAACGACAATTACTATACTTATCACACTCACTGTTATCAATCTAACTCATATTATTAGCCATATTATAGGTATGTGACCGATAGAACGACAATTACTATACTTATTACTCTTATTATTATCATTCTAACTCATATTATTAGCCATATTATGCTTATATGATCGATAGAACGACAATTACTATACTTATTACTCTCATTATTATCAATCTAACTCATATTATTAGCCATATTATGCTTATATGATCGATAGAACGACAATTACTATACTTATTACTCTCACTGTTATCAATCTAACTCATATTATTAGCCATATTATGTTTATATGATCGATAGAACGACAATTACTATACTTATTACTCTCATTATTATCAATCTAACTCATATTATTAGCCATATTATGGTTATATGGCCGATAGATGGACAATTACTATGCTTATTACTCTTATTATTATCAATCTAACTCATATTATTAGCCATATTATGCTTATATGATCGATAGAACGACAATTACTGTACTCATTACTCATATTATTATCAATCTAACTCATATTATTAGCCATATTATGCTTATATGATCGATATAACGACAATTACTAAACTTATTACACTCACTGTTATCAATCTAACTCATATTATTAGCCATATTATGGTTATATGATCGATAGGACGACAATTACTATACCCATTACTCTTATTATTATCAATCTAACTCATATTATTAGCCATATAATGCTTATATGATCGATAGGACGACAATTACTATACTCATTACTCTTAGTATTATCAATCTAACTCATATTATTAGCCATATTATGCATATATGATCGATAGGACGACAATTACTGTACTCATTACTCTTATTATTATCAATTTAACTCATATTATTAGCCATATTATGCAGATATGATCGATAGAACGACAATTACTATACTTATTACTCTTATTATTATCAATCTAACTCATATTATTAGCCATATTATGCTTATATGATCCGTAGAACGACAATTACTATAGTTATTAATCTTATTATTATCAATCTAACTCATATTACTAGCCATATAATGCTTATATGATCGATAGGACGACAATTACTATACTCATTACTCTTATTATTATCAATCTTACTCATATTATTAGCCATATTATGCTTATATGATCGATATAACGACAATTACAATACTTATTACACTCACTGTTATCAATCTAACTCATATTATTAGCCATATTATGGTTATATGACCGATAGAACGGCAAGTACTATACTTATTAATCTTATTATTATCAATCTAATTCATATTATTAGCCATATTATGCTTTTATGATCGATAGGACGACAATTACTATACTCAATCCTCTTACTATTATCAATCTAACTCATATTATTAGCCATATTGTGCTTATATGATCGATAGAACGACAAGTACTATACTTACTACTTTTACTATTGTCAATCTAACTCATATTATTAGCCATATTATGCTTATATGATCGATAGAACGACAATTACTAGTCTTATTACACTCACTGTTATCAATCTAACTCATATTATTAGCAATATTTTGGTTATATGACCGATAGAAGGACAATTACTATACTTATTACTCTTATTATTATCAATCTAACTCATATTATTAGCCATATTATGCTTATATGATCGATAGAACGACAATTACAATACTCATTACTCTTATTATTATCAATCTAACTCATATTATTAGCCATATTATGCTTATATGATCGATAGAACGACAATTACTATACTTATTAGTCTCTTTATTATCAATCTAACTCATATTATTAGCCATATTATGCTTATATGATCGATAGTACGACAATTATTAGACACATTACTCTTATTATTATCAACCTAATTCATATTATTAGCCATATTATGCTTATATGATCGATAGAACAGCAATTACAATACTCATTACTCTTATTATTATCAATCTAACTCATATTATTAGCCATATTATGCTTATATGATCGATAGGACGACAATTACTATACTCATTACTCTTATTATTATCAATGTAACTCATATTATTAGCCATATTATGCTCATATGATCGATAGAACGACAATTACTATACTTATTACACTCACTGTTATCAATCCAACTCATATTATTAACCATATTATGCAGATATGATCGATAGAACGACAATTACTATACTTATTACTCTTATTATTATCAATCTAACTCAAATTATTAGCCATATTATGCTTATATGATCGATAGAACGACAATTACTATGCTTATTACACTCACTATTATCAATCTAACTCATATTATTAACCATATTATGCAGATACGATAGATAGAACGACAATTACTATACTTTTTACTCTTATTCTTATCAATCTAACTCATATTATTAGCCATATTATGCATATATGATCGACAGGATGACAATTACTATACTCATTGCTTTTATTATTATCAATCTAACTCATATTATTAGCCATATTATGCTTATATGATCGATCTGACGACAATTACTATACTTATCACACTCACTGTTATCAATCTAACTCATATTATTAGCCATATTATAGGTATGTGACCGATAGAACGACAATTACTATACTTATTACTCTTATTATTATCATTCTAACTCATATTATTAGCCATATTATGCTTATATGATCGATAGAACGACAATTACTATACTTATTACTCTCATTATTATCAATCTAACTCATATTATTAGCCATATTATGCTTATATGATCGATAGAACGACAATTACTATACTTATTACTCTCATTATTATCAATCTAACTCATAATATTAGCCATATTATGCTTATATGATCGATAGAACGACAATTACTATACTTATTACTCTCATTATTATCAATCTAACTCATATTATTAGCCATATTATGGTTATATGACCGATAGAATGACAATTACTATGCTTATTACTCTTATTATTATCAATCTATCTCATATAATTAGCCATATTATGCTTATATGATCGATAGGACGACAATTACTGTACTCATTACTCATATTATTATCAATCTAACTCATATTATTAGCCATATTATGCTTATATGATCGATATAACGACAATTACTAAACTTATTACACTCACTGTTATCAATCTAACTCATATTATTAGCCATATTATGGTTATATGACCGATAGAACGACAATTACTATACTTATCACACTTATTATTATCAATCTAACTCATTTTATTAGCCATATTATGCTTATACGATCGAAAGGACAACAATTACTATACTCATTACTCTTATTATTATCATTCTAACTCAAATTATTAGCCATATTATGCTTATATGATCCGTAGAACGACAGTTACTATACTTATTAATCTTACTATTATCAATCTAACTCATATTATTAGCCATATTATGCTTATATGATCGATAGAACGACAATTACTATACTTATTACACTCACTGTTATCAATCTAACTCATATTATTTAACCATATTATGGTTATATGACCGATCGAACGACAATTACTATACATTTTACTCTTATTCTTATCAATCTAACTCATAGTATTAGCCATATTATGCATATATGATCGATAGGATGACAATTACTATACTCATTACTCTTATTATTATCAATCTAACTCATATTATTAGCCATATTATGCTTATATGATCGATATAACGACAATTACTATACTTATCACACTCACTGTTATCAATCTAACTCATATTATTAGCCATATTATAGGTATGTGACCGATAGAACGACAATTACTATACTTATTACTCTTATTATTATCATTCTAACTCATATTATTAGCCATATTATGCTTATATGATCGATAGAACGACAATTACTATACTTATTACTCTCATTATTATCAATCTAACTCATATTATTAGCCATATTATGCTTATATGATCGATAGAACGACAATTACGATACTTATTACTCTTATTATTATCATTCTAAGTCATGTTATTAGCCATATTATGCTTATATGATCGATAGAACGACAATTACTATACTTATTACTCTCATTGTTATCAATCTAACTCATATTATTAGCCATATTATGTTTCTATGATCGATAGAACGACAATTACTATACTTATTACTCTCATTATTATCAATCTAACTCATATTATTAGCCATATTATGGTTATATGGCCGATAGATGGACAATTACTATGCTTATTACTCTTATTATTATCAATCTAACTCATATTATTAGCCATATTATGCTTATATGATCGATAGAACGACAATTACTGTACTCATTACTCATATTATTATCAATCTAACTCATATTATTAGCCATATTATGCTTATATGATCGATATAACGACAATTACTAAACTTATTACACTCACTGTTATCAATCTAACTCATATTATTAGCCATATTATGGTTATATGATCGATAGGACGACAATTACTATACTCATTACTCTTATTATTATCAATCTAACTCATATTATTAGCCATATAATGCTTATATGATCGATAGGACGACAATTACTATACTCATTACTCTTAGTATTATCAATCTAACTCATATTATTGGCCATATTATGCATATATGATCGATAGGACGACAATTACTGTACTCATTACTCTTATTATTATCAATTTAACTCATATTATTAGCCATATTATGCAGATATGTTCGATAGAACGACAATTACTATACTTATTACCTTTATTATTATCAATCTAACTCATATTATTAGCCATATTATGCTTATATAATCCGTAGAACGACAGTTACTATAGTTATTAATCTTATTATTATCAATCTAACTCATATTATTAGCCATATTATGGTTATATGACCGATAGAACGACAAGTACTATACTTATTACTCTTTTTATTATCAATCTAACTCATATTATTAGCCATATTATGCTTTTATGATCGATAGGACGACAATTACTATACTCATTACTCTTACTCTAATCAATCTAACTCATATTATTAGCCATATTGTGCTTATATGATCGATAGAACGACAAGTACTATACTTACTACTTTTACTGTTATCAATCTAACTCATACGATTAGCCATATTATGCTTATATGATCGATAGAACGACAATTACTATTCTTATTACACTCACTGTTATCAATCTAACTCATATTATTAGCCATATTTTGATTATATGACCGATAGAACGACAATTACTATACTTATTACACTTATTATTATCAATCTAACTCATATTATTAGCCATATTATGCTTATATGATCGATAGAACGACAATTACAATACTCATTACTCTTATTATTATCAATCTAACTCATATTATTAGCCATATTATGCTTATATGATCGATAGAACGACAATTACTATACTTATTACTCTCTTTATTATCAATCTAACTCATATTATTAGCCATATTATGCTTATATGATCGATAGTACGACAATTACTAGACTCATTACTCTTATTATTATCAACCTAATTCATATTATTAGCCATATTATGGTTATATGATCGATAGGACGACAATTACTATACTCATTACTCTTATTATTATCAATCTAACTCATATTATTAGCCATATAATGCTTATATGATCGATAGGACGACAATTACTATACTCATTACTCTTAGTATTATCAATCTAACTCATATTATTAGCCATATTATGCATATATGATCGATAGGACGACAATCACTGTACTCATTACTCTTATTATTATCAATTTAACTCATATTATTAGCCATATTATGCAGATATGATCGATAGAACGACAATTACTATACTTATTACTCTTATTATTATCAATCTAACTCATATTATTAGCCATATTATGCTTATATGATCCGTAGAACGACAGTTACTATAGTTATTAATCTTATTATTATCAATCTAACTCATATTATTAGCCATATTATGGTTATATGACCGATAGAACGGCAAGTACTATACTTATTACTCTTATTATTATCAATCTAACTCATATTATTAGCCATATTATGCTTTTATGATCGATAGGACGACAATTACTATACTCATTACTCTTACTATTATCAATCTAACTCATATTATTAGCCATATTGTGCTTATATGATCGATAGAACGACAAGTACTATACTTACTACTTTTACTATTATCAATCTAACTCATATGATTAGCCATATTATGCTTATATGATCGATAGAACGACAATTACTATTCTTATTACACTCACTGTTATCAATCTAACTCATATTATTAGCCATATTTTGATTATATGACCGATAGAACGACAATTACTATACTTATTACACTTATTATTATCAATCTAACTCATATTATTAGCCATATTATGCTTATATGATCGATAGGACGACAATTACTATACTCATTACTCTTATTATTATCAATCTAACTCATATTATTAGCCATATTATGCTCATATGATCGATAGAACGACAATTACTATACTTATTACACTCACTGTTATCAATCCAACTCATATTATTAACCATATTATGCAGATATGATCGATAACACGACAATTACTATACTTATTACTCTTATTATTATCAATCTAACTCAAATTATTAGCCATATTATGCTTATATGATCGATATAACGACAATTACTATCCTCATTTCTCTTATTATTATCAATCTAACTCATATTATTAGCCATATTATGCTTATATGATCGATAGAACGACAATTACTACACTTATTACTGTCTTTATTATCAATCTAACTCATATTATTAGCCATATTATGCTTATATGATCGATAGTACGACAATTACTATACTCATTACTCTTATTATTATCAATCTAACTCATATTATTAGCCATATTATGCTTATATGATCGATAGAACAGCAATTACAATACTCATTACTCTTATTATTATCAATCCAACTCATATTATTAGCCATATTATGCTTATATGATCGATAGGACGACAATTACTATACTCATTACTCTTATTATTATCAATCTAACTCATATTATTAGCCATATTATGCTCATATGATCGATAGAACGACAATTACTATACTTATCACACTCACTGTTATCAATCCAACTCATATTATTAACCATATTATGCAGATATTATCGATAACACGACAATTACTATACTTATTACTCTTATTATTATCAATCTAACTCAAATTTTTAGCCATATTATGCTTATATGATCGATATAACGACAATTACTATACTCATTTCTCCTATTATTATCAATCTAACTCATATTATTAGCCATATTATGCTTATATGATCGATAGAACGACAATTACTATACTTATTACTCTCTTTATTATCAATCTAACTCATATTATTAGCCATATTATGCTTATATGATCGATAGTACGACAATTACTAGACTCATTACTCTTATTATTATCAACCTAATTCATATTATTAGCCATATTATGCTTATATGATCGATAGAACAGCAATTACAATACTCATTACTCTTATTATTATCAATCTAACTCATATTATTAGCCATATTATGCTTATATGATCGATAGGACGACAATTACTATACTCATTACTCTTATTATTATCAATCTAACTCATATTATTAGCCATATTATGCTCATATGATCGATAGAACGACAATTACTATACTTATTACACTCACTGTTATCAATCCAACTCATATTATTAGCCATATTATGGTTATATGGCCGATAGATGGACAATTACTATGCTTATTACTCTTATTATTATCAATCTAACTCATATTATTAGCCATATTATGCTTATATGATCGATAGAACGACAATTACTGTACTCATTACTCATATTATTATCAATCTAACTCATATTATTAGCCATATTATGCTTATATGATCGATATAACGACAATTACTAAACTTATTACACTCACTGTTATCAATCTAACTCATATTATTAGCCATATTATGGTTATATGATCGATAGGACGACAATTACTATACTCATTACTCTTATTATTATCAATCTAACTCATATTATTAGCCATATAATGCTTATATGATCGATAGGACGACAATTACTATACTCATTACTCTTAGTATTATCAATCTAACTCATATTATTAGCCATATTATGCATATATGATCGATAGGACGACAATTACTGTACTCATTACTCTTATTATTATCAATTTAACTCATATTATTAGCCATATTATGCAGATATGATCGATAGAACGACAATTACTATACTTATTACTCTTATTCTCATCAATCTAACTCATATTATTAGCCATATTATGCTTATATGATCGATATAACGACAATTACTATACTTATTACACTCACTGTTATCAATCTAACTCATATTATTAGCCATATTATGCTTATATGATCGATAGGACGACAATTACTATACTCATTACTCTTATTATTATCTCTCTAACTCATATTATTAGCCATATTATGCTTATATGATCGATAGAACGACAATTACTACACTTATTACTGTCTTTATTATCAATCTAACTCATATTATTAGCCATATTATGCTTATATGATCGATAGTACGACAATTACTAGACTCATTACTCTTATTATTATCAACCTAATTCATATTATTAGCCATATTATGCTTATATGATCGATAGAACAGCAATTACAATACTCATTACTCTTATTATTATCAATCTAACTCATATTATTAGCCATATTATGCTTATATGATCGATAGAACAGCAATTACAATACTCATTACTCTTATTATTATCAATCTAACTCATATTATTAGCCATATTACGCTTATATGATCGATAGGACGACAATTACTATACTCATTACTCTTATTATTATAAATCTAACTCATATTATTAGCCATATTATGCTTATATGATCGATAGAACGACAATTACTATGCTTATTACACTCACTATTATCAATCTAACTCATATTATTAACCATATTATGCAGATATGATCGATAGAACGACAATTACTATACTTATTACTCTTATTCTCATCAATCTAACTCATATTATTAGCCATATTATGCTTATATGCTCGATATAACGACAATTACTATACTTATTACACTCACTGTTATCAATCTAACTCATATTATTAGCCATATTATGCTTATATGATCGATAGGACGACAATTACTATACTCATTACTCTTATTATTATCTATCTAACTCATATTATTAGCCATATTATGCTTATATGATCGATAGAACGACAATTACTATGCTTATTACACTCACTATTATCAATCTAACTCATATTATTAACCATATTATGCAGATATGATAGATAGAACGACAATTACTATACTTTTTACTCTTATTCTTATCAATCTAACTCATAGTATTAGCCATATTATGCATATATGATCGATAGGATGACAATTACTATACTCATTACTCTTATTATTATCAATCTAACTCATATTATTAGCCATATTATGCTTATATGATCGATATAACGACAATTACTATACTTATCACACTCACTGTTATCAATCTAACTCATATTATTAGCCATATTATAGGTATGTGACCGATAGAACGACAATTACTATACTTATTACTCTTATTATTATCATTCTAACTCATATTATTAGCCATATTATGCTTATATGATCGATAGAACGACAATTACTATACTTATTACTCTCATTATTATCAATCTAACTCATATTATTAGCCATATTATGCTTATATGATCGATAGAACGACAATTACTATACTCATTACTCTTATTATTATCTATCTAACTCATATTATTAGCCATATTATGCTTATATGATCGATATAACGACAATTACTATACTTATCACACTCACTGTTATCAATCTAACTCATATTATTAGCCATATTATAGGTATGTGACCGATAGAACGACAATTACTATACTTATTACTCTTATTATTATCATTCTAACTCATATTATTAGCCATATTATGCTTATATGATCGATAGAACGACAATTACTATACTTATTACTCTCATTATTATCAATCTAACTCATATTATTAGCCATATTATGCTTATATGATCGATAGAACGACAATTACTATACTTATTACTCTCACTGTTATCAATCTAACTCATATTATTAGCCATATTATGTTTATATGATCGATAGAACGACAATTACTATACTTATTACTCTCATTATTATCAATCTAACTCATATTATTAGCCATATTATGGTTATATGGCCGATAGATGGACAATTACTATGCTTATTACTCTTATTATTATCAATCTAACTCATATTATTAGCCATATTATGCTTATATGATCGATAGAACGACAATTACTGTACTCATTACTCATATTATTATCAATCTAACTCATATTATTAGCCATATTATGCTTATATGATCGATATAACGACAATTACTAAACTTATTACACTCACTGTTATCAATCTAACTCATATTATTAGCCATATTATGGTTATATGATCGATAGGACGACAATTACTATACCCATTACTCTTATTATTATCAATCTAACTCATATTATTAGCCATATAATGCTTATATGATCGATAGGACGACAATTACTATACTCATTACTCTTAGTATTATCAATCTAACTCATATTATTAGCCATATTATGCATATATGATCGATAGGACGACAATTACTGTACTCATTACTCTTATTATTATCAATTTAACTCATATTATTAGCCATATTATGCAGATATGATCGATAGAACGACAATTACTATACTTATTACTCTTATTATTATCAATCTAACTCATATTATTAGCCATATTATGCTTATATGATCCGTAGAACGACAGTTACTATAGTTATTAATCTTATTATTATCAATCTAACTCATATTATTAGCCATATTATGGTTATATGACCGATAGAACGGCAAGTACTATACTTATTACTCTTATTATTATCAATCTAACTCATATTATTAGCCATATTATGCTTTTATGATCGATAGGACGACAATTACTATACTCATTACTCTTACTATTATCAATCTAACTCATATTATTAGCCATATTGTGCTTATATGATCGATAGAACGACAAGTACTATACTTACTACTTTTACTGTTATCAATCTAACTCATATGATTAGCCATATTATGCTTATATGATCGATAGAACGGCAATTACTATTCTTATTACACTCACTGTTATCAATCTAACTCATATTATTAGCCATATTTTGATTATATGACCGATAGAACGACAATTACTATACTTATTACACTTATTATTATCAATCTAACTCATATTATTAGCCATATTATGCTTATATGATCGATAGGACGACAATTACTATACTCATTACTCTTATTATTATAAATCTAACTCATATTATTAGCCATATTATGCTCATATGATCGATAGAACGACAATTACTATACTTATTACACTCACTGTTATCAATCCAACTCATATTATTAACCATATTATGCAGATATGATCGATAACACGACAATTACTATACTTATTACTCTTATTATTATCAATCTAACTCAAATTATTAGCCATATTATGCTTTTATCGATATAACGACAATTACTATCCTCATTTCTCTTATTATTATCAATCTAACTCATATTATTAGCCATATTATGCTTATATGATCGATAGAACGACAATTACTACACTTATTACTGTCTTTATTATCAATCTAACTCATATTATTAGCCATATTATGCTTATATGATCGATAGTACGACAATTACTAGACTCATTACTCTTATTATTATCAACCTAATTCATATTATTAGCCATATTATGCTTATATGATCGATAGAACAGCAATTACAATACTCATTACTCTTATTATTATCAATCTAACTCATATTATTAGCCATATTATGCTTATATGATCGATAGAACAGCAATTACAATACTCATTACTCTTATTATTATCAATCCAACTCATATTATTAGCCATATTATGCTTATATGATCGATAGGACGACAATTACTATACTCATTACTCTTATTATTATCAATCTAACTCAAATTTTTAGCCATATTATGCTTATATGATCGATATAACGTCAATTACTATACTCATTTCTCTTATTATTATCAATCTAACTCATATTATTAGCCATATTATGCTTATATGATCGATAGAACGACAATTACTAAACTTATTACACTCACTGTTATCAATCTAACTCATATTATTAGCCATATTATGGTTATATGACCGATAGAACGACAATTACTATACTTATTACACTTATTATTATCAATCTAACTCATTTTATTAGCCATATTATGCTTATATGATCGATAGGACGACAATTACTATACTCATTACTCTTATTATTATCAATCTAACTCATACTATTAGCCATATAATGCTTATATGATCGATAGGACGACAATTACTATACTCATTACTCTTATTATTATCAATCTAACTCATATTATTAGCCATATTATGCATATATGATCGATAGGACGACAATTACTATACTTATTACTCTTATTATTATCAATTTAACTCATATTATTAGCCATATTATGCTTATATGATCGATAGTACGACAATTACTATACTCATTACTCTTATTATTATCAATCTAACTCATATTATTAGCCATATTATGCTTATACGATCGATAGGACGACAATTACTATACTCATTACTCTTATTATTATAAATCTAACTCATATTATTAGCCATATTATGCTTATATGATCGATAGAACGACAATTACTATGCTTATTACACTCACTATTATCAATCTAACTCATATTATTAACCATATTATGCAGATATGATCGATAGAACGACAATTACTATACTTATTACTCTTATTCTCATCAATCTAACTCATATTATTAGCCATATTATGGTTATATGACCGATAGAACGACAATTACTATACTTATTACACTCACTGTTATCAATCTAACTCATATTATTAGCCATATTATGCTTATATGATCGATAGGACGACAATTACTATACTCATTACTCTTATTATTATCTATCTAACTCATATTATTAGCCATATTATGCTTATATGATCGATAGAACAGCAATTACAATACTCATTACTCTTATTATTATCAATCTAACTCATATTATTAGCCATATTATGCTTATATGATCGATAGGACGACAATTACTATACTCATTACTCTTATTATTATCAATCTTACTCATATTATTAGCCATATTATGCTCATATGATCGATAGAACGACAATTACTATACTTATTACACTCACTGTTATCAATCCAACCCATATTATTAACCATATTATGCAGATATGATCGATAACACGACAATTACTATACTTATTACTCTTATTATTATCAATCTAACTCAAATTATTAGCCATATTATGCTTATATGATCGATATAACGACAATTACTATCCTCATTTCTCTTATTATTATCAATCTAACTCATATTATTAGCCATATTATGCTTATATGATCGATAGAACGACAATTACTACACTTATTACTGTCTTTATTATCAATCTAACTCATATTATTAGCCATATTATGCTTATATGATCGATAGTACGACAATTACTAGACTCATTACTCTTATTATTATCAACCTAATTCATATTATTAGCCATATTATGCTTATATGATCGATAGAACAGCGATTACAATACTCATTACTCTTATTATTATCAATCTAACTCATATTATTAGCCATATTATGCTTATATGATCGATAGGACGACAATTACTATACTCATTACTCTTATTATTATCAATCTAACTCATATTATTAGCCATATTATGCTCATATGATCGATAGAACGACAATTACTATACTTATTACACTCACTGTTATCAATCCAACTCATATTATAAACCATATTATGCAGATATGATCGATAGAACGACAATTACTATACTCATTACTCTTATTATTATCAATCTAACTCATATGATAAGCCATATTATGCTTATATGATCGATAGAACGACAATTACTATACTTATTACTCTCTTTATTATCAATCTAACTCATATTATTAGCCATATTATGCTTATATGATCGATAGTACGACAATTACTAGACTCATTACTCTTATTATTATCAACCTAATTCATATTATTAGCCATATTATGCTTATATGATCGATAGAACAGCAATTACAATACTCATTACTCTCATTATTATCAATCTAACTCATATTATTAGCCATATTATGCTTATATGATCGATAGGACGACAATTACTATACTCATTACTCTTATTATTATCAATCTAACTCATATTATTAGCCATATTATGCTCATATGATCGATAGAACGACAATTACTATACTTATCACACTCACTGTTATCAATCCAACTCATATTATTAACCATATTATGCAGATATGATCGATAACACGACAATTACTATACTTATTACTCTTATTATTATCAATCTAACTCAAATTTTTAGCCATATTATGCTTATATGATCGATATAACGACAATTACTATACTCATTTCTCTTATTATTATCAATCTAACTCATATTATTAGCCATATTATGCTTATATGATCGATAGAACGACAATTACTAAACTTATTACACTCACTGTTATCAATCTAACTCATATTATTAGCCATATTATGCTTATATGATCGATAGGACGACAATTACTATACTCATTACACTCACTATTATCAATCTAACTCATATTATTGACCATATTATGCAGATATGATCGATAGAACGACAATTACTATACTTATTACTCTTATTATTATCAATCTAACTCATATTATTAGCCATATTACGCTTATATGATCGATAGAACGAAAATTACTACACTTATTACACTCATTATTATCAATCTAACTCATATTATTAGCCATATTATGCTCATATGATCGATAGAACGACAATTACTATACTTATTACACTCACTGTTATCAATGTAACTCATATTATTAGCCATATTTTGGTTATATGACCGGTAGAACGACAATTACTATACTTATTACACTTATTATTATCAATCTACCTCATATTATTAGCCATATTATGCTTATATGATCGATAGAACGACAATTACAATACTCATTACTCTTATTATTGTCAATCTAACTCATATTATTAGCCATATTATGCTTATATGATCGATAGAACGACAATTACTATACTTATTACTCTCTTTATTATCAATCTAACTCATATTATTAGCCATATTATGCTTATATGATCGATAGGACGACAATTACTTGACTCATTACTCTTATTATTATCAACCTAATTCATATTATTAGCCATATTATGCTTATATGATCGATAGAACAGCAATTACAATACTCATTACTCTTATTATTATCAATCTAACTCATGTTATTAGCCATATTATGCTTATATGATCGATAGGACGACAATTACTATACTCATTACTCTTATTATTATCAATCTAACTCATATTATTAGCCATATTATGCTCATATGATCGATAGAACGACAATTACTATACTTTTTACACTCACTGTTATCAATCCAACTCATATTATTAACCATATTATGCAGATATGATCGATAGAACGACAATTACTATACTTATTACTCTTATTATTATCAATCTAACTCAAATTATTAGCCATATTATGCTTATATGATCGATATAACGACAATTACTATACTTATTACACTCACTGTTATCAATCTAACTCATATTATTAGCCATATTATGCTTATATGATCGATAGAACGACAATTACTATACTCATTACTCTTATTATTATCAATCTAACTCATATTATTAGCCATATTATACTTATACGGTCGATAGAACGACAATTACTATACTTATTACTCTCATTATTATCAATCTAACTCATATTATTAGCCATATTATGCTTATATGATCGATAGAACGACAATTACAATACTCATTACTCTCTTTATTATCAATCTAACTCATATTATTAGCCATATTAACTTATATGATCGATAGAACGACAATTACTAGACTCATTACTCTTATTATTATCAACCTAATTCATATTATTAGCCATATTATGCTTATATGATCGATAGGACGACAATTACTATACTTATTACACTCATTATTATCAATCTAGCTCATATTATTAGCCATATTATGCTTATACGGTCGATAGAACGACAATTACTATACTTATTACTCTCATTATTATCAACCTAACTCATTTAATTATCCATATTATGGTTATATGACCGATAAAACAACAATTACTATGCTTATTACTCTTATTATTATCAATCTAACTCATATTCTTAGCCATATTATGCTTATATGATCGATAGAACGACAATTACTACACTTATTACACTCACTATTATCAATCTAATTCATGTTATTAACCATATTATGCAGATATGATCGATAGAACGACAAATACTATACTGATTACTCTTATTACTATTAATCTAACTCGTATTATTAGCCATATTATGCTTATATGATCGATAGAACGACAATTACTATGCTTATTACTCTTATTATTATCAATCTAACTCATATTATTAGCCATATTATGCTTATATGATCGATAGGACGACAATTACTATACTCATTACTCTTACCATTATCAATCTAACTCATATTACTAGCCATATTATGCTCATATGATCGATAGAACGACAATTACTATACTTACTACACTCACTGTTATCAATCCAACTCATCTTATTAACCATATTATGCAGATATGATCGATAGAACGACAATTACTATACTTATTACTCTTATTATTATCAATCTAACTCATATTATTAGCCATATTACGCTTATATGATCGATAGAACGAAAATTACTACACTTATTACACTCATTATTATCAATCTAACTCATATTATTAGCCATATTATGCTCATATGATCGATAGAACGACAATTACTATACTTATTACACTCACTGTTATCAATGTAACTCATATTATTAGCCATATTTTGGTTATATGACCGGTAGAACGACAATTACTATACTTATTACACTTATTATTATCAATCTACCTCATATTATTAGCCATATTATGCTTATATGATCGATAGAACGACAATTACAATACTCATTACTCTTATTATTGTCAATCTAACTCATATTATTAGCCATATTATGCTTATATGATCGATAGAACGACAATTACTATACTTATTACTCTCTTTATTATCAATCTAACTCATATTATTAGCCATATTATGCTTATATGATCGATAGGACGACAATTACTTGACTCATTACTCTTATTATTATCAACCTAATTCATATTATTAGCCATATTATGCTTATATGATCGATAGAACAGCAATTACAATACTCATTACTCTTATTATTATCAATCTAACTCATGTTATTAGCCATATTATGCTTATATGATCGATAGGACGACAATTACTATACTCATTACTCTTATTATTATCAATCTAACTCATATTATTAGCCATATTATGCTCATATGATCGATAGAACGACAATTACTATACTTTTTACACTCACTGTTATCAATCCAACTCATATTATTAACCATATTATGCAGATATGATCGATAGAACGACAATTACTATACTTATTACTCTTATTATTATCAATCTAACTCAAATTATTAGCCATATTATGCTTATATGATCGATATAACGACAATTACTATACTTATTACACTCACTGTTATCAATCTAACTCATATTATTAGCCATATTATGCTTATATGATCGATAGAACGACAATTACTATACTCATTACTCTTATTATTATCAATCTAACTCATATTATTAGCCATATTATACTTATACGGTCGATAGAACGACAATTACTATACTTATTACTCTCATTATTATCAATCTAACTCATATTATTAGCCATATTATGCTTATATGATCGATAGAACGACAATTACAATACTCATTACTCTCTTTATTATCAATCTAACTCATATTATTAGCCATATTAACTTATATGATCGATAGAACGACAATTACTAGACTCATTACTCTTATTATTATCAACCTAATTCATATTATTAGCCATATTATGCTTATATGATCGATAGGACGACAATTACTATACTTATTACACTCATTATTATCAATCTAGCTCATATTATTAGCCATATTATGCTTATACGGTCGATAGAACGACAATTACTATACTTATTACTCTCATTATTATCAACCTAACTCATTTAATTATCCATATTATGGTTATATGACCGATAAAACAACAATTACTATGCTTATTACTCTTATTATTATCAATCTAACTCATATTCTTAGCCATATTATGCTTATATGATCGATAGAACGACAATTACTACACTTATTACACTCACTATTATCAATCTAATTCATGTTATTAACCATATTATGCAGATATGATCGATAGAACGACAAATACTATACTGATTACTCTTATTACTATTAATCTAACTCGTATTATTAGCCATATTATGCTTATATGATCGATAGAACGACAATTACTATGCTTATTACTCTTATTATTATCAATCTAACTCATATTATTAGCCATATTATGCTTATATGATCGATAGGACGACAATTACTATACTCATTACTCTTACCATTATCAATCTAACTCATATTACTAGCCATATTATGCTCATATGATCGATAGAACGACAATTACTATACTTACTACACTCACTGTTATCAATCCAACTCATCTTATTAACCATATTATGCAGATATGATCGATAGAACGACAATTACTATACTTATTACTCTTATTATTATCAATCTAACTCATATTATTAGCCATATTATGGTTATATGATCGATAGCACGACAATTACTATACTCATTACTCTTATTATTATCAATCCAACTCATATTATTAGCCATATTATGCTTATATGATCGATAGAACGACAATTACTATGCTTATTACACTCACTATTATCAATCTAACTCATATTATTAACCATATTATGCAGATATGATCGATAGAACGACAATTACTATACTTTTTCCTCTTATTCTTATCCATCTAACTCATATTATTAGCCATATTATGCTTATATGATCGATAGGATGACAATTACTATACTCATGACTCTTATTATTATCAATCTAACTCATATTATTAGCCATATTATGGTTATATGACCGATAGAACGACAATTACTATACTTACTACACTCACTATTATCAATCTAACTCATATTATTAGCCATATTATGGTTATATGACCGATAGAACGACAATTACTATACTTATTACTCTTATTATTATCAATCTAACTCATATTATTAGCCATATTATGCTTATATGATCGATAGGACGACAATTACTATACTCATTACTCTTATTATTATCAATCTAACTCATATTATTAGCCATATTATGCTTATACGATCGATAGAACGACAATTACTATACTTATTACTCTCATTATTATCAATCTAACTCATACAATTAGCCATATTATGGTTATATGACCGATAGAACGACAATTACTATGCTTATTACTCTTACTATTATCAATCTAACTCATATTATTAGCCATATTATGCTTATATGATCGATAGGACGACAATTACTATACTCATTACTCTTATTATTATCAATCTAACTCATATTATTAGCCATATTATGCTTATATGACCGATAGAACGACAATTACTATGCTTATTACTCTTATTATTATCAATCTATCTCATATTATTAGCCATATTATGCTTATATGATCGATAGGACGACAATTACTATACTCATTACTCTTATTATTATCAATCTAACTCATATTATTAGCCATATTATGCTTATATGATCGATACAACGACAATTACTATACTCATTACTCTTATTATTATCAATCTAACTCATATTATTAGCTATGTTATGCTTATATGATCGATAGAACGACAATTACTATACTTATTACTCTCATTATTAACAATCTAATTCATATTATTAGCCATATTATGGTTATATGACCGATAGAACGACAATTACTATACTTATTACTCTTATTAATATCGATCTAACTCATATTATTAGCCATATTATGCCTACATGATCGATAGGACGACAATTACTATACTCATTACTCTTATTATTATCAACCTAACTCATATTATTAGCCATATTATGCTTATATGATCGATAGAACGACAATTACTATACTTATTACTCGTATTATTATCAATCTAACACATATTATTAGCCATATTATGCTTATATGATCGATAGGACGACAATTACTATACTCATTACTCTTACTATTAGCAATCTAACTCATATTATTAGCCATATTATGCATATATGGTCGATATAACGACAATTAATATACTTATTACTCTTATTATTATCAATCTAACTCATATTATTAGCCATATTATGCAGATATGATCGATAGAACGACAATTACTATACTTATTACTCTTATTATTATCAATCTAACTCATATTATTAGCCATATTATGCTTATATGATCGATAGCACGACAATTACTATACTCATTACTCTTATTATTATCAATCCAACTCATATTATTAGCCATATTATGCTTATATGATCGATAGAACGACAATTACTATGCTTATTACACTCACTATTATCAATCTAACTCATATTATTAACCATATTATGCAGATATGATCGATAGAACGACAATTACTATACTTTTTCCTCTTATTCTTATCCATCTAACTCATATTATTAGCCATATTATGCTTATATGATCGATAGGATGACAATTACTATACTCATGACTCTTATTATTATCAATCTAACTCATATTATTAGCCATATTATGGTTATATGACCGATAGAACGACAATTACTATACTTACTACACTCACTATTATCAATCTAACTCATATTATTAGCCATATTATGGTTATATGACCGATAGAACGACAATTACTATACTTATTACTCTTATTATTATCAATCTAACTCATATTATTAGCCATATTATGCTTATATGATCGATAGGACGACAATTACTATACTCATTACTCTTATTATTATCAATCTAACTCATATTATTAGCCATATTATGCTTATATGACCGATAGAACGACAATTACTATGCTTATTACTCTTATTATTATCAATCTATCTCATATTATTAGCCATATTATGCTTATATGATCGATAGGACGACAATTACTATACTCATTACTCTTATTATTATCAATCTAACTCATATTATTAGCCATATTATGCTTATATGATCGATACAACGACAATTACTATACTCATTACTCTTATTATTATCAATCTAACTCATATTATTAGCTATGTTATGCTTATATGATCGATAGAACGACAATTACTATACTTATTACTCTCATTATTAACAATCTAATTCATATTATTAGCCATATTATGGTTATATGACCGATAGAACGACAATTACTATACTTATTACTCTTATTAATATCAATCTAACTCATATTATTAGCCATATTATGCCTACATGATCGATAGGACGACAATTACTATACTCATTACTCTTATTATTATCAACCTAACTCATATTATTAGCCATATTATGCTTATATGATCGATAGAACGACAATTACTATACTTATTACTCGTATTATTATCAATCTAACACATATTATTAGCCATATTATGCTTATATGATCGATAGGACGACAATTACTATACTCATTACTCTTACTATTATCAATCTAACTCATATTATTAGCCATATTATGCTTATATGATCGATAGAACGACAATTACTATACTTATTACTCTCTTTATTATCAATCTAACTCATATTATTAGCCATATTATGCTTATATGATCGATAGTACGACAATTACTAGACTCATTACTCTTATTATTATCAACCTAATTCATATTATTAGCCATATTATGCTTATATGATCGATAGAACAGCAATTACAATACTCATTACTCTTATTATTATCAATCTAACTCATATTATTAGCCATATTATGCTTATATGATCGATAGGACGACAATTACTATACTCATTACTCTTATTATTATCAATCTAACTCATATTATTAGCCATATTATGCTCATATGATCGATAGAACGACAATTACTATACTTATTACACTCACTGTTATCAATCCAACTCATATTATTAGCCATATTATGGTTATATGGCCGATAGATGGACAATTACTATGCTTATTACTCTTATTATTATCAATCTAACTCATATTATTAGCCATATTATGCTTATATGATCGATAGAACGACAATTACTGTACTCATTACTCATATTATTATCAATCTAACTCATATTATTAGCCATATTATGCTTATATGATCGATATAACGACAATTACTAAACTTATTACACTCACTGTTATCAATCTAACTCATATTATTAGCCATATTATGGTTATATGATCGATAGGACGACAATTACTATACTCATTACTCTTATTATTATCAATCTAACTCATATTATTAGCCATATAATGCTTATATGATCGATAGGACGACAATTACTATACTCATTACTCTTAGTATTATCAATCTAACTCATATTATTAGCCATATTATGCATATATGATCGATAGGACGACAATTACTGTACTCATTACTCTTATTATTATCAATTTAACTCATATTATTAGCCATATTATGCAGATATGATCGATAGAACGACAATTACTATACTTATTACTCTTATTCTCATCAATCTAACTCATATTATTAGCCATATTATGCTTATATGATCGATATAACGACAATTACTATACTTATTACACTCACTGTTATCAATCTAACTCATATTATTAGCCATATTATGCTTATATGATCGATAGGACGACAATTACTATACTCATTACTCTTATTATTATCTCTCTAACTCATATTATTAGCCATATTATGCTTATATGATCGATAGAACGACAATTACTATGCTTATTACACTCACTATTATCAATCTAACTCATATTATTAGCCATATTATGCAGATATGATAGATAGAACGACAATTACTATACTTTTTACTCTTATTCTTATCAATCTAACTCATATTATTAGCCATATTATGCTTATATGATCGATAGAACGACAATTACTATACTTAGTACTCTCATTATTATCAATCTAACTCATATTATTAGCCATATTATGCTTATATGATCGATAGAACGACAATTACTATACTCATTACTCTTATTATTATCTATCTAACTCATATTATTAGCCATATTATGCTTATATGATCGATATAACGACAATTACTATACTTATCACACTCACTGTTATCAATCTAACTCATATTATTAGCCATATTATAGGTATGTGACCGATAGAACGACAATTACTATACTTATTACTCTTATTATTATCATTCTAACTCATATTATTAGCCATATTATGCTTATATGATCGATAGAACGACAATTACTATACTTATTACTCTCATTATTATCAATCTAACTCATATTATTAGCCATATTATGCTTATATGATCGATAGAACGACAATTACTATACTCATTACTCTTATTATTATCTATCTAACTCATATTATTAGCCATATTATGCTTATATGATCGATATAACGACAATTACTATACTTATCACACTCACTGTTATCAATCTAACTCATATTATTAGCCATATTATAGGTATGTGACCGATAGAACGACAATTACTATACTTATTACTCTTATTATTATCATTCTAACTCATATTATTAGCCATATTATGCTTATATGATCGATAGAACGACAATTACTATACTTATTACTCTCATTATTATCAATCTAACTCATATTATTAGCCATATTATGCTTATATGATCGATAGAACGACAATTACTATACTTATTACTCTCACTGTTATCAATCTAACTCATATTATTAGCCATATTATGTTTATATGATCGATAGAACGACAATTACTATACTTATTACTCTCATTATTATCAATCTAACTCATATTATTAGCCATATTATGGTTATATGGCCGATAGATGGACAATTACTATGCTTATTACTCTTATTATTATCAATCTAACTCATATTATTAGCCATATTATGCTTATATGATCCGTAGAACGACAGTTACTATAGTTATTAATCTTATTATTATCAATCTAACTCATAGTATTAGCCATATTATGGTTATATGACCGATAGAACGGCAAGTACTATACTTATTACTCTTATTATTATCAATCTAACTCATATTATTAGCCATATTATGCTTTTATGATCGATAGGACGACAATTACTATACTCATTACTCTTACTATTATCAATCTAACTCATATTATTAGCCATATTGTGCTTATATGATCGATAGAACGACAAGTACTATACTTACTACTTTTACTGTTATCAATCTAACTCATATGATTAGCCATATTATGCTTATATGATCGATAGAACGGCAATTACTATTCTTATTACACTCACTGTTATCAATCTAACTCATATTATTAGCCATATTTTGATTATATGACCGATAGAACGACAATTACTATACTTATTACACTTATTATTATCAATCTAACTCATATTATTAGCCATATTGTGCTTATATGATCGATAGAACGACAAGTACTACACTTATTACTGTCTTTATTATCAATCTAACTCATATTATTAGCCATATTATGCTTATATGATCGATAGTACGACAATTACTAGACTCATTACTCTTATTATTATCAACCTAATTCATATTATTAGCCATATTATGCTTATATGATCGATAGAACAGCAATTACAATACTCATTACTCTTATTATTATCAATCTAACTCATATTATTAGCCATATTATGCTTATATGATCGATAGAACAGCAATTACAATACTCATTACTCTTATTATTATCAATCTAACTCATATTATTAGCCATATTACGCTTATATGATCGATAGGACGACAATTACTATACTCATTACTCTTATTATTATAAATCTAACTCATATTATTAGCCATATTATGCTTATATGATCGATAGAACGACAATTACTATGCTTATTACACTCACTATTATCAATCTAACTCATATTATTAACCATATTATGCAGATATGATCGATAGAACGACAATTACTATACTTATTACTCTTATTCTCATCAATCTAACTCATATTATTAGCCATATTATGCTTATATGATCGATATAACGACAATTACTATACTTATTACACTCACTGTTATCAATCTAACTCATATTATTAGCCATATTATGCTTATATGATCGATAGGACGACAATTACTATACTCATTACTCTTATTATTATCTATCTAACTCATATTATTAGCCATATTATGCTTATATGATCGATAGAACGACAATTACTATGCTTATTACACTCACTATTATCAATCTAACTCATATTATTAACCATATTATGCAGATATGATAGATAGAACGACAATTACTATACTTTTTACTCTTATTCTTATCAATCTAACTCATAGTATTAGCCATATTATGCATATACGATCGATAGGATGACAATTACTATACTCATTACTCTTATTATTATCAATCTAACTCATATTATTAGCCATATTATGCTTATATGATCGATATAACGACAATTACTATACTTATCACACTCACTGTTATCAATCTAACTCATATTATTAGCCATATTATAGGTATGTGACCGATAGAACGACAATTACTATACTTATTACTCTTATTATTATCATTCTAACTCATATTATTAGCCATATTATGCTTATATGATCGATAGAACGACAATTACTATACTTATTACTCTCATTATTATCAATCTAACTCATATTATTAGCCATATTATGCTTATATGATCGATAGAACGACAATTACTATACTCATTACTCTTATTATTATCTATCTAACTCATATTATTAGCCATATTATGCTTATATGATCGATATAACGACAATTACTATACTTATCACACTCACTGTTATCAATCTAACTCATATTATTAGCCATATTATAGGTATGTGACCGATAGAACGACAATTACTATACTTATTACTCTTATTATTATCATTCTAACTCATATTATTAGCCATATTATGCTTATATGATCGATAGAACGACAATTACTATACTTATTACTCTCATTATTATCAATCTAACTCATATTATTAGCCATATTATGCTTATATGATCGATAGAACGACAATTACTATACTTATTACTCTCACTGTTATCAATCTAACTCATATTATTAGCCATATTATGTTTATATGATCGATAGAACGACAATTACTATACTTATTACTCTCATTATTATCAATCTAACTCATATTATTAGCCATATTATGGTTATATGGCCGATAGATGGACAATTACTATGCTTATTACTCTTATTATTATCAATCTAACTCATATTATTAGCCATATTATGCTTATATGATCGATAGAACGACAATTACTGTACTCATTACTCATATTATTATCAATCTAACTCATATTATTAGCCATATTATGCTTATATGATCGATATAACGACAATTACTAAACTTATTACACTCACTGTTATCAATCTAACTCATATTATTAGCCATATTATGGTTATATGATCGATAGGACGACAATTACTATACCCATTACTCTTATTA
The DNA here is from genome assembly GCF_050947335.1 of Megachile rotundata. NCBI lineage: Eukaryota > Metazoa > Arthropoda > Insecta > Hymenoptera > Megachilidae > Megachile > Megachile rotundata. Next base: position 35,720 of record NW_027474479.1, read on the forward strand.
TTATCAATCTAACTCATATTATTAGCCATATAATGCTTATATGATCGATAGGACGACAATTACTATACTCATTACTCTTAGTATTATCAATCTAACTCATATTATTAGCCATATTATGCATATATGATCGATAGGACGACAATTACTGTACTCATTACTCTTATTATTATCAATTTAACTCATATTATTAGCCATATTATGCAGATATGATCGATAGAACGACAATTACTATACTTATTACTCTTATTATTATCAATCTAACTCATATTATTAGCCATATTATGCTTATATGATCCGTAGAACGACAGTTACTATAGTTATTAATCTTATTATTATCAATCTAACTCATATTATTAGCCATATTATGGTTATATGACCGATAGAACGGCAAGTACTATACTTATTACTCTTATTATTATCAATCTAACTCATATTATTAGCCATATTATGCTTTTATGATCGATAGGACGACAATTACTATACTCATTACTCTTACTATTATCAATCTAACTCATATTATTAGCCATATTGTGCTTATATGATCGATAGAACGACAAGTACTATACTTACTACTTTTACTGTTATCAATCTAACTCATATGATTAGCCATATTATGCTTATATGATCGATAGAACGGCAATTACTATTCTTATTACACTCACTGTTATCAATCTAACTCATATTATTAGCCATATTTTGATTATATGACCGATAGAACGACAATTACTATACTTATTACACTTATTATTATCAATCTAACTCATATTATTAGTCATATTATGCTTATATGATCGATAGGACGACAATTACTATACTCATTACTCTTATTATTATCAATCTAACTCATATTATTAGCCATATTATGCTCATATGATCGATAGAACGACAATTACTATACTTATTACACTCACTGTTATCAATCCAACTCATATTATTAACCATATTATGCAGATATGATCGATAACACGACAATTACTATACTTATTACTCTTATTATTATCAATCTAACTCAAATTATTAGCCATATTATGCTTTTATCGATATAACGACAATTACTATCCTCATTTCTCTTATTATTATCAATCTAACTCATATTATTAGCCATATTATGCTTATATGATCGATAGAACGACAATTACTACACTTATTACTGTCTTTATTATCAATCTAACTCATATTATTAGCCATATTATGCTTATATGATCGATAGTACGACAATTACTAGACTCATTACTCTTATTGTTATCAACCTAATTCATATTATTAGCCATATTATGCTTATATGATCGATAGAACAGCAATTACAATACTCATTACTCTTATTATTATCAATCTAACTCATATTATTAGCCATATTATGCTTATATGATCGATAGAACAGCAATTACAATACTCATTACTCTTATTATTATCAATCCAACTCATATTATTAGCCATATTATGCTTATATGATCGATAGGACGACAATTACTATACTCATTACTCTTATTATTATCAATCTAACTCAAATTTTTAGCCATATTATGCTTATATGATCGATATAACGTCAATTACTATACTCATTTCTCTTATTATTATCAATCTAACTCATATTATTAGCCATATTATGCTTATATGATCGATAGAACGACAATTACTAAACTTATTACACTCACTGTTATCAATCTAACTCATATTATTAGCCATATTATGGTTATATGACCGATAGAACGACAATTACTATACTTATTACACTTATTATTATCAATCTAACTCATTTTATTAGCCATATTATGCTTATATGATCGATAGGACGACAATTACTATACTCATTACTCTTATTATTATCAATCTAACTCATATTATTAGCCATATTATGCTTATACGATCGATAGGACGACAATTACTATACTCATTACTCTTATTATTATAAATCTAACTCATATTATTAGCCATATTATGCTTATATGATCGATAGAACGACAATTACTATGCTTATTACACTCACTATTATCAATCTAACTCATATTATTAACCATATTATGCAGATATGATCGATAGAACGACAATTACTATACTTATTACTCTTATTCTCATCAATCTAACTCATATTATTAGCCATATTATGGTTATATGACCGATAGAACGACAATTACTATACTTATTACACTCACTGTTATCAATCTAACTCATATTATTAGCCATATTATGCTTATATGATCGATAGGACGACAATTACTATACTCATTACTCTTATTATTATCTATCTAACTCATATTATTAGCCATATTATGCTTATATGATCGATAGAACAGCAATTACAATACTCATTACTCTTATTATTATCAATCTAACTCATATTATTAGCCATATTATGCTTATATGATCGATAGTACGACAATTACTAGACTCATTACTCTTATTATTATCAACCTAATTCATATTATTAGCCATATTATGCTTATATGATCGATAGAACAGCAATTACAATACTCATTACTCTCATTATTATCAATCTAACTCATATTATTAGCCATATTATGCTTATATGATCGATAGGACGACAATTACTATACTCATTACTCTTATTATTATCAATCTAACTCATATTATTAGCCATATTATGCTCATATGATCGATAGAACGACAATTACTATACTTATCACACTCACTGTTATCAATCCAACTCATATTATTAACCATATTATGCAGATATGATCGATAACACGACAATTACTATACTTATTACTCTTATTATTATCAATCTAACTCAAATTTTTAGCCATATTATGCTTATATGATCGATATAACGACAATTACTATACTCATTTCTCTTATTATTATCAATCTAACTCATATTATTAGCCATATTATGCTTATATGATCGATAGAACGACAATTACTAAACTTATTACACTCACTGTTATCAATCTAACTCATATTATTAGCCATATTATGCTTATATGATCGATAGGACGACAATTACTATACTCATTACACTCACTATTATCAATCTAACTCATATTATTGACCATATTATGCAGATATGATCGATAGAACGACAATTACTATACTTATTACTCTTATTATTATCAATCTAACTCATATTATTAGCCATATTACGCTTATATGATCGATAGAACGAAAATTACTACACTTATTACACTCATTATTATCAATCTAACTCATATTATTAGCCATATTATGCTCATATGATCGATAGAACGACAATTACTATACTTATTACACTCACTGTTATCAATGTAACTCATATTATTAGCCATATTTTGGTTATATGACCGGTAGAACGACAATTACTATACTTATTACACTTATTATTATCAATCTACCTCATATTATTAGCCATATTATGCTTATATGATCGATAGAACGACAATTACAATACTCATTACTCTTATTATTGTCAATCTAACTCATATTATTAGCCATATTATGCTTATATGATCGATAGAACGACAATTACTATACTTATTACTCTCTTTATTATCAATCTAACTCATATTATTAGCCATATTATGCTTATATGATCGATAGGACGACAATTACTTGACTCATTACTCTTATTATTATCAACCTAATTCATATTATTAGCCATATTATGCTTATATGATCGATAGAACAGCAATTACAATACTCATTACTCTTATTATTATCAATCTAACTCATGTTATTAGCCATATTATGCTTATATGATCGATAGGACGACAATTACTATACTCATTACTCTTATTATTATCAATCTAACTCATATTATTAGCCATATTATGCTCATATGATCGATAGAACGACAATTACTATACTTTTTACACTCACTGTTATCAATCCAACTCATATTATTAACCATATTATGCAGATATGATCGATAGAACGACAATTACTATACTTATTACTCTTACTATTATCAATCTAACTCAAATTATTAGCCATATTATGCTTATATGATCGATATAACGACAATTACTATACTTATTACACTCACTGTTATCAATCTAACTCATATTATTAGCCATATTATGCTTATATGATCGATAGAACGACAATTACTATACTCATTACTCTTATTATTATCAATCTAACTCATATTATTAGCCATATTATACTTATACGGTCGATAGAACGACAATTACTATACTTATTACTCTCATTATTATCAATCTAACTCATATTATTAGCCATATTATGCTTATATGATCGATAGAACGACAATTACAATACTCATTACTCTCTTTATTATCAATCTAACTCATATTATTAGCCATATTAACTTATATGATCGATAGAACGACAATTACTAGACTCATTACTCTTATTATTATCAACCTAATTCATATTATTAGCCATATTATGCTTATATGATCGATAGGACGACAATTACTATACTTATTACACTCATTATTATCAATCTAGCTCATATTATTAGCCATATTATGCTTATACGGTCGA
>NW_027474480.1:0-40071 GCF_050947335.1 Megachile rotundata
TGGGTTCGATTGATAATAATAAGAGTAATAAGTATAGTAATTGTAGTTCTATCGATCATATAAGCATAATATGGCTAATAATATGAGTCAGATTGATAATAATAAGAGTAATAAGTATAGTAATTGTCGTTCTATCGACCATATCCGCATAATATGGTTAATAATATGAGTTAGATTGATAATAATAAGAGTAAAAAGTATAGTAATTGTCGTTCTATCGATCATATAATCATAATATGGCTAATAATATGAGTTAGATTGATAATAATAAGACTAATAAGTATAGTAATTGTCGTTCTACCGATCATATAAGCATAATATGGCTAACAATGTGAGTTAGATTGATAATAATAAGACTAATAAGTATAGTAATTGTAGTTCTATCGATCATATAAGCATAATATGGCTAATAATATGGGTTCGATTGATAATAATAAGAGTAATAAGTATAGTAATTGTAGTTCTATCGATCATATAAGCATAATATGGCTAATAATATGGGTTAGATTGATAATAATAAGAGTAATGAGTATAGTAATTGTAGTTCTATCGATCCTATAAGCATAATGTGGCTAATAATCTGAGTTAGATTGATAATAATAAGTGTAATAAGTACAGTAATTATCGTTCTACCGATCATATAAGCATAATATGGCTAATAATATGAGTTAGATTGATAATAGTAAGAGTAATGAGTATAGTAATTGTAGTTCTATCGATCCTATAAGCATAATGTGGCTAATAATATGAGTTAGATTGATAATAATAAGTGTAATAAGTATAGTAATTATCGTTCTACCGATCATATAAGCATAATATGGCTAATAATATGAGTTAGATTGATAATAATAAGAGTAAAAAGTATAGTAATTGTCGTTCTATCGATCATATAATCATAATATGGCTAATAATATGAGTTAGATTGATAATAATAAGACTAATAAGTATAGTAATTGTCGTTCTATCGATCATATAAGCATAATATGGCTAACAATGTGAGTTAGATTGATAATAATAAGACTAATAAGTATAGTAATTGTAGTTCTATCGATCTTATAAGCATAATATGGCTAATAATATGGGTTCGATTGATAATAATAAGAGTAATAAGTATAGTAATTGTAGTTCTATCGATCATATAAGCATAATATGGCTAATAATATGAGTCAGATTGATAATAATAAGAGTAATAAGTATAGTAATTGTCGTTCTATCGACCATATCTGCATAATATGGTTAATAATATGAGTTAGATTGATAATAATAAGAGTAAAAGGTATAGTAATTGTCGTTCTATCGATCATATAATCATAATATGGCTAATAATATGAGTTAGATTGATAATAATAAGACTAATAAGTATAGTAATTGTCGTTCTACCGATCATATAAGCATAATATGGCTAACAATGTGAGTTAGATTGATAATAATAAGACTAATAAGTATAGTAATTGTAGTTCTATCGATCATATAAGCATAATATGGCTAATAATATGGGTTCGATTGATAATAATAAGAGTAATAAGTATAGTAATTGTCGTTCTATCGACCATATCTGCATAATATGGTTAATAATATGAGTTAGATTGATAATAATAAGAGTAAAAAGTATAGTAATTGTCGTTCTATCGATCATATAATCATAATATGGCTAATAATATGAGTTAGATTGATAATAATAAGACTAATAAGTATAGTAATTGTCGTTCTACCGATCATATAAGCATAATATGGCTAACAATGTGAGTTAGATTGATAATAATAAGACTAATAAGTATAGTAATTGTAGTTCTATCGATCATATAAGCATAATATGGCTAATAATATGGGTTCGATTGATAATAATAAGAGTAATAAGTATAGTAATTGTAGTTCTATCGATCATATAAGCATAATATGGCTAATAATATGGGTTAGATTGATAATAATAAGAGTAATGAGTATAGTAATTGTAGTTCTATCGATCCTATAAGCATAATGTGGCTAATAATATGAGTTAGATTGATAATAATAAGTGTAATAAGTACAGTAATTATCGTTCTACCGATCATATAAGCATAATATGGCTAATAATATGAGTTAGATTGTTAATAGTAAGAGTAATGAGTATAGTAATTGTAGTTCTATCGATCCTATAAGCATAATGTGGCTAATAATATGAGTTAGATTGATAATAATAAGTGTAATAAGTATAGTAATTATCGTTCTACCGATCATATAAGCATAATATGGCTAATAATATGAGTTAGATTGATAATAATAAGAGTAAAAAGTATAGTAATTGTCGTTCTATCGATCATATAATCATAATATGGTTAATAATATGAGTTAGATTGATAATAATAAGGGTAAAAAGTATAGTAATTGTCGTTCTATCGATCATATAATCATAATATGGCTAATAATATGAGTTAGATTGATAATAATAAGACTAACAAGTATAGTAATTGTCGTTCTATCGATCATAAAAGCATAGTATGGCTAATAATATGAGTTAGATTGATAATAATAAGAGTAATAAGTATAGTAATTGTCGTTCTATCGATCATATAAGCATAATATGGCTAACAATGTGAGTTAGATTGATAATAATAAGACTAATAAGTATAGTAATTGTAGTTCTATCGATCATATAAGCATAATATGGCTAATAATATGAGTTAGATTGATAATAATAAGAGTAATAAGTATAGTAATTGTAGTTCTATCGATCCTATAAGCATAATGTGGCTAATAATATGAGTTAGATTGATAATAATAAGTGTAATAAGTACAGTAATTATCGTTCTACCGATCATATAAGCATAATATGGCTAATAATATGAGTTAGATTGATAATAGTAAGAGTAATGAGTATAGTAGTTGTAGTTCTATCGATCATGTCTGCATAATATGGTTAATAATATGAGCTAGATTGATAATAATAAGAGTGATAAGTATAGTAATTGTAGTTCTATCGATCATATAAGCATAATATGGCTAATAATATGAGTTAGATTGATAATAATAAGAGTATTAAGTATAGTAATTATCGTTCCACCGATCATACAAGCATAATGTGGCTAATAATATGAGTTAGATTGATAATAATAAGTGTAATAAGTATAGTAATTATCGTTCTACCGATCATATAAGCATAATATGGCTAATAATATGAGTTAGATTGATAATAATAAGAGTAAAAAGTATAGTAATTGTCGTTCTATCGATCATATAAGCATAATATGGCTAATAATATGAGTTAGATTGATAATAATATGACTAATAAGTATAGTAATTGTCGTTCTATCGACCATATAAGCATAATATGGCTAATAATATGAGTCAGATTGATAATAATAAGAGTAATAAGTATAGTAATTGTCGTTCTATCGACCATATCTGCATAATATGGTTAATAATATGAGTTAGATTGATAATAATAAGAGTAAAAAGTATAGTAATTGTCGTTCTATCGATCATATAAGCATAATATGGCTAATAATATGAGTTAGATTGATAATAATAAGACCAATTAGTATAGTAATTGTCGTTCTATCGATCATATAAGCATAGTATGGCTAATAATATGAGTTAGATTGATAATAATAAGAGTAATAAGTATAGTAATTGTCGTTCTATCGATCACATAAGCATAATATGGCTAATAATAGGAGTTAGATTGATAATAATAAGAGTAGTGAGTATAGTAATTGTCGTTCTATCGATCATATAAGCATAATATGGTTAATAATATGAGTGAGATTGATAATAATAAGAGTAATGAGTATAGTAATTGTCGTTCTATCGATCATATAAGCATAATATGGTTAATAATATGAGTTAGATTGATAATAATAAGACCAATAAGTATAGTAATTGTCGTTCTATCGATCATATAAGCATAGTATGGCTAATAATATCAGTTAGATTGATGATAATAAGAGTAATGAGTACAGTAGTTGTAGTTCTATCGATAATATCTGCATAATACTGTTAATAATATGAGTTAGATTGATGATAATAAGAGTAATAAGTATAGTAATTGTAGTTCTATCGATCATATAAGCATAATATGGCTAATAATATGAGTTAGGTTGATAATAATAAGAGTAATAAGTATAGTAATTGTCGTTCTATCGATCATATCTGCATAATATGGTTAATAATATGAGTGAGATTGATTATAATAAGAGTAATAAGTATAGTAATTGTCGTTCTATCGATCGTATAGGTACAATATGGCTAATAATATGAGCTAAATTGATAATAATAAGAGTAATAAGTATAGTAATTATCGTTCTACCGATCATATAAGCATAATATGGCTAATAATATGAGTTAGGTTGATAATAATAAGAGTAATAAGTATAGTAATTGTCGTTCTATCGATCATATCTGCATAATATGGTTAATAATATGAGTGAGATTGATAATAATAAGAGTAATAAGTATAGTAATTGTCGTTCTATCGATCATATAAGCATAATATGGCTAATAATATGAGTTAGATTGATAATAATAAGACCAATAAGTATAGTAATTGTCGTTCTATCGATCATATAAGCATAGTATGGCTAATAATATGAGTTAGATTGATAATAATAAGACCAATAAGTATAGTAATTGTCGTTCTATCGATCATATAAGCATAGTATGGCTAATAATATGAGTTAGATTGATAATAATAAGAGTAATGAGTACAGTAGTTGTAGTTCTATCGATAATATCTGCATAACACTGTTAATAATATGAGTTAGATTGATGATAATAAGAGTAATAAGTATAGTAATTGTAGTTCTATCGATCATATAAGCATAATATGGCTAATAATATGAGTTAGGTTGATAATAATAAGAGTAATAAGTATAGTAATTGTCGTTCTATCGATCATATCTGCATAATATGGTTAATAATATGAGTGAGATTGATAATAATAAGAGTAATAAGTATAGTAATTGTCGTTCTATCGATCATATAAGCATAATATGGCTAATAATATGAGTTAGATTGATAATAATAAGACCAATAAGTATAGTAATTGTCGTTCTATCGATCATATAAGCATAGTATGGCTAATAATATGAGTGAGATTGATAATAATAAGAGTAATAAGTATAGTAATTGTCGTTCTATCGATCATATCTGCATAATATGGTTAATAATATGAGTGAGATTGATAATAATAAGAGTAATAAGTATAGTAATTGTCGTTCTATCGATCATATAAGCATAATATGGCTAATAATATGAGTTAGATTGATAATAATAAGACCAATAAGTATAGTAATTGTCGTTCTATCGATCATATAAGCATAGTATGGCTAATAATATGAGTTAGATTGATAATAATAAGAGTAATAAGTATAGTAATTATCGTTCTACCGATCATATAAGCATAATATGGCTAATAATATGAGTTAGATTGATAATAATAAGAGTAAAAAGTATAGTAATTGTGGTTCTATCGATCATATAATCATAATATGGCTAATAATATGAGTTAGATTGATAATAATAAGACTAATAAGTATAGTAATTGTCGTTCTATCGATCATATAAGCATAATATGTCTAACAATGTGAGTTAGATTGATAATAGTAAGACTAATAAGTATAGTAATTGTAGTTCTATCGATCATATAAGCATAATATGGCTAATAATATGGGTTCGATTGATAATAATAAGAGTAATAAGTATAGTAATTGTAGTTATATCGATCATATAAGCATAATATGGCTAATAATATGGGTTAGATTGATAATAATAAGAGTAATGAGTTTAGTAATTGTAGTTCTATCGATCCTATAAGCATAATGTGGCTAATAATATGAGTTAGATTGATAATAATAAGTGTAATAAGTACAGTAATTATCGTTCTACCGATCATATAAGCATAATATGGCTAATAATATGAGTTAGATTGATAATAGTAAGAGTAATGAGTATAGTAATTGTAGTTCTATCGATCCTATAAGCATAATGTGGCTAATAATATGAGTTAGATTGATAATAATAAGTGTAATAAGTATAGTAATTATCGTTCTACCGATCATATAAGCATAATATGGCTAATAATATGAGTTAGATTGATAATAATAAGAGTAAAAAGTATAGTAATTGTGGTTCTATCGATCGTATAATCATAATATGGCTAATAATATGAGTTAGATTGGTAATAATAAGACTAATAAGTATAGTAATTGTCGTTCTATCGATCATATAAGCATAATATGGCTAACAATGTGAGTTAGATTGATAATAGTAAGACTAATAAGTATAGTAATTGTAGTTCTATCGATCTTATAAGCATAATATGGCTAATAATATGGGTTCGATTGATAATAATAAGAGTAATAAGTATAGTAATTGTAGTTCTATCGATCATATAAGCATAATATGGCTAATAATATGGGTTAGATTGATAATAATAAGAGTAATGAGTATAGTAATTGTAGTTCTATCGATCCTATAAGCATAATGTGGCTAATAATATGAGTTAGATTGATAATAATAAGTGTAATAAGTACAGTAATTATCGTTCTACCGATCATATAAGCATAATATGGCTAATAATATGAGTTAGATTGATAATAGTAAGAGTAATGAGTATAGTAATTGTAGTTCTATCGATCCTATAAGCATAATGTGGCTAATAATATGAGTTAGATTGATAATAATAAGTGTAATAAGTATAGTAATTATCGTTCTACCGATCATATAAGCATAATATGGCTAATAATATGAGTTAGATTGATAATAATAAGAGTAAAAAGTATAGTAATTGTGGTTCTATCGATCATATAATCATAATATGGCTAATAATATGAGTTAGATTGATAATAATAAGACTAATAAGTATAGTAATTGTCGTTCTATCGATCATATAAGCATAATATGTCTAACAATGTGAGTTAGATTGATAATAGTAAGACTAATAAGTATAGTAATTGTAGTTCTATCGATCATATAAGCATAATATGGCTAATAATATGGGTTCGATTGATAATAATAAGAGTAATAAGTATAGTAATTGTAGTTATATCGATCATATAAGCATAATATGGCTAATAATATGGGTTAGATTGATAATAATAAGAGTAATGAGTTTAGTAATTGTAGTTCTATCGATCCTATAAGCATAATGTGGCTAATAATATGAGTTAGATTGATAATAATAAGTGTAATAAGTACAGTAATTATCGTTCTACCGATCATATAAGCATAATATGGCTAATAATATGAGTTAGATTGATAATAGTAAGAGTAATGAGTATAGTAATTGTAGTTCTATCGATCCTATAAGCATAATGTGGCTAATAATATGAGTTAGATTGATAATAATAAGTGTAATAAGTATAGTAATTATCGTTCTACCGATCATATAAGCATAATATGGCTAATAATATGAGTTAGATTGATAATAATAAGAGTAAAAAGTATAGTAATTGTGGTTCTATCGATCGTATAATCATAATATGGCTAATAATATGAGTTAGATTGGTAATAATAAGACTAATAAGTATAGTAATTGTCGTTCTATCGATCATACAAGCATAATATGGCTAACAATGTGAGTTAGATTGATAATAGTAAGACTAATAAGTATAGTAATTGTAGTTCTATCGATCTTATAAGCATAATATGGCTAATAATATGGGTTCGATTGATAATAATAAGAGTAATAAGTATAGTAATTGTAGTTCTATCGATCATATAAGCATAATATGGCTAATAATATGAGTCAGATTGATAATAATAAGAGTAATAAGTATAGTAATTGTCGTTCTATCGACCATATCTGCATAATATGGTTAATAATATGAGTTAGATTGATAATAATAAGAGTAAAAAGTATAGTAATTGCCGTTCTATCGATCATATAATCATAATATGGCTAATAATATGAGTTAGATTGATAATAATAAGACTAATAAGTATAGTAATTGTCGTTCTATCGATCATACAAGCATAAGATGGCAAATAATATGAGTTAGATTGATAATAATAAGAGTAATAAGTATAGTAATTGTCGTTCTATCGATCATATAAGCATAATATGGCTAACAATGTGAGTTAGATTGATAATAATAAGACTAATAAGTATAGTAATTGTAATTCTATCGATCTTATAAGCATAATATGGCTTATAATATGGGTTCGATTGATAATAATAAGAGTAATAAGTATAGTAATTGTAGTTCTATCGATCATATAAGCATAATGGGGCTAATAATATGAGTTAGATTGATAATAATAAGTGTAATAAGTACAGTAATTATCGTTCTACCGATCATATAAGCATAATATGGCTAATAATATGAGTTAGATTGATAATAGTATGAGTAATGAGTATAGTAGTTGTAGTTCTATCGATCATATAAGCATAATATGGCTAATAATATGAGTTAGAATGATAATAGCGAGTGTAATAAGTATAGTAATTTTAGTTCTATTGCTCATATAAGTAAAATATGATTAATAATATGAGTTAGGTTGATAATAATAAGAGTAGTAAGTATAGTAATTATCGTTCTACCGACCATATAAGCATAATATGGCTAATAATATGAGTTAGATAGATAATAGTGAGTGTAATAAGTATAGTAATTGCCGTCCTGTCGATCATATAAGCATAGTATGGCTAGTAATATGAGTTAGAATGATAATAGTGAGTGCAATAAGTATAGTAATTGTCGTTCTGTCGATCATATAAGCATAGTATGGCTAATAATATGAGTTCGATTGATAATAATAAGAGTAATAAATATAGTAATTGTAGTTCTATCGATCATATGAGCATAATATGGCTAATAATATGAGTTAGATTGATAATAGTGAGTGTAATAAGTATAGTAATTCTCGTCCTGTCGATCATATAAGCATAGTATGGCTAATAATGTGAGTTAGATTGATAATAGTGAGTGCAATAAGTATAGTAATTGTCGTTCTGTCGATCATATAAGCATAGTATGGCTAATAATATGAGATCGATTGATAATAATAAGAGTAATAAGTATAGTAATTGTAGTTCTATCGATCATATGAGCATAATATGGCAAATAATATGAGTCAGATTGATAATAATAAGAGTAATAAGTATAGTAATTGTCGTCCTGTCGATCATATAAGCATAGTATGGCTAATAATATGAGTTAGATTGATAATAGTGAGTGCAATAAGTATAGTAATTGTCGTTCTGTCGATCATATAAGCATAGTATGGCTAATAATATGAGTTCGATTGATAATAATAAGAGTAATAAATATAGTAATTGTAGTTCTATCGATCATATAAGCATAAGATGGCAAATAATATGAGTTAGATTGATAATAATAAGAGTAAAAAGTATAGTAATTGTCGTTCTATCGATCATATAAGCATAATATGGCTAACAATATGAGTTAGATTGATAATAATAAGACTAATAAGTATAGTAATTGTAGTTCTATCGATCTTATAAGCATAATATGGCTAATAATATGGGTTCGATTGATAATAATAAGAGTAATAAGTATAGTAATTGTAGTTCTATCGATCATATAAGCATAATATGGCTAATAATATGAGTCAGATTGATAATAATAAGAGTAATAAGTATAGTAATTGTCGTTCTATCGACCATATCTGCATAATATGGTTAATAATATGAGTTAGATTGATAATAATAAGAGTAAAAAGTATAGTAATTGTCGTTCTATCGATCATATAATCATAATATGGCTAATAATATGAGTTAGATTGATAATAATAAGACTAATAAGTATAGTAATTGTCGTTCTGTCGATCATACAAGCATAATATGGCAAATAATATGAGTCAGATTGATAATAATAAGAGTAATAAGTATAGTAATTGTCGTTCTATCGACCATATCTGCATAATATGGTTAATAATATGAGTTAGATTGATAATAATAAGAGTAAAAAGTATAGTAATTGTCGTTCTATCGATCATATAAGCATAATATGGCTAACAATGTGAGTTAGATTGATAATAATAAGACTAATAAGTATAGTAATTGTAGTTCTATCGATCATATAAGCATAATATGGCTAATAATATGAGTTAGATTGATAATAATAAGAGTAATGAGTATAGTAATTGTAGTTCTATCGATCCTATAAGCATAATGTGGCTAATAATATGAGTTAGATTGATAATAATAAGTGTAATAAGTACAGTAATTATCGTTCTACCGATCATATAAGCATAATATGGCTAATAATATGAGTTAGATTGATAATAGTAAGAGTAATGAGTATAGTAGTTGTAGTTGTATCGATCATATAAGCATAATATGGCTAATAGTATGAGTTAGAATGATAATAGCGAGTGTAATAAGTATAGTAATTTTAGTTCTATTGCTCATATAAGTATAATATGATTAATAATATGAGTTAGGTTGATAATAATAAGAGTAATAAGTATAGTAATTACCGTTCTACCGACCATATAAGCATAATATGGCTAATAATATGAGTTAGATTGATAATAGTGAGTGCAATAAGTATAGTAATTGTCGTTCTGCCGATCATATAAGCATAGTATGGCTAATAATATGAGATCGATTGATAGTAATAAGAGTAATAAGTATAGTAATTGTAGTTCTATCGATCATATAAGCATAATATGGCTAATAATATGAGTTAGATTGATAATAGTGAGTGCAATAAGTATAGTAATTGTCGTTCTGTCGATCATATAAGCATAGTATGGCTAATAATATGAGATCGATTGATAATAATAAGAGTAATAAGTATAGTAATTGTAGTTCTATCGATCATATAAGCATAATATGGCTAATAATATGAGTTAGATTGATAATAATAAGAGTAATGAGTATAGTAATTTTCGTTCTATCGATCATATAAGCATAAGATGGCAAATAATATGAGTTAGATTGATAATAATAAGAGTAATAAGTATAGTAATTGTCGTTCTATCGATCATATAAGCATAATATGGCTAACAATGTGAGTTAGATTGATAATAATAAGACTAATAAGTATAGTAATTGTAGTTCTATCGATCTTATAAGCATAATATGGCTAATAATATGGGTTCGATTGATAATAATAAGAGTAATAAGTATAGTAATTGTAGTTCTATCGATCATATAAGCATAATATGGCTAATAATATGAGTCAGATTGATAATAATAAGAGTAATAAGTATAGTAATTGTCGTTCTATCGACCATATCTGCATAATATGGTTAATAATATGAGTTAGATTGATAATAATAAGAGTAAAAAGTATAGTAATTGTCGTTCTATCGATCATATAATCATAGTATGGCTAATAATATGAGTTAGATTGATAATAATAAGACTAATAAGTATAGTAATTGTCGTTCTATCGATCATACAAGCATAAGATGGCAAATAATATGAGTTAGATTGATAATAATAAGAGTAATAAGTATAGTAATTGTCGTTCTATCGATCATATAAGCATAGTATGGCTAATAATATGAGTTAGATTGATAATAATAAGACTAATAAGTATAGTAATTGTCGTTCTATCGATCATACAAGCATAAGATGGCAAATAATATGAGTTAGATTGATAATAATAAGAGTAATAAGTATAGTAATTGTCGTTCTATCGATCATATAAGCATAATATGGCTAACAATGTGAGTTAGATTGATAATAATAAGACTAATAAGTATAGTAATTGTAGTTCTATCGATCTTATAAGCATAATATGGCTAATAATATGAGTTAGATTGATAATAATAAGAGTAATAAGTATAGTAATTGTCGTTCTATCGATCATATAAGCATAATATGGCTAACAATGTGAGTTAGATTGATAATAATAAGACTAATAAGTATAGTAATTGTCGTTCTACCGATCATATAAGCATAATATGGCTAACAATGTGAGTTAGATTGATAATAATAAGACTAATAAGTATAGTAATTGTAGTTCTATCGATCATATAAGCATAATATGGCTAATAATATGGGTTCGATTGATAATAATAAGAGTAATAAGTATAGTAATTGTAGTTCTATCGATCATATAAGCATAATATGGCTAATAATATGAGTTGGATTGATAATAATAAGAGTAATGAGTATAGTAATTGTAGTTCTATCGATCCTATAAGCATAATGTGGCTAATAATATGAGTTCGGTTGATAATAATAAGAGTAATAAATATAGTAACTGTAGTTCTATCGATCATATAAGCATAATATGGCTAATAATATGAGTCAGATTGATAATAGTAAGAGTAATAAGTATAGCAATTGTCGTTCTATCGACCATATCTGCATAATATGGTTAATAATATGAGTTAGATTGATAATAATAAGGGTAAAAAGTATAGTAATTGTCGTTCTATCGATCATATAATCATAATATGGCTAATAATATGAGTTAGATTGATAATAATAAGACTAACAAGTATAGTAATTGTCGTTCTATCGATCATAAAAGCATAGTATGGCTAATAATATGAGTTAGATTGATAATAATAAGAGTAATAAGTATAGTAATTGTCGTTCTATCGATCATATAAGCATAATATGGCTAACAATGTGAGTTAGATTGATAATAATAAGACTAATAAGTATAGTAATTGTAGTTCTATCGATCATATAAGCATAATATGGCTAATAATATGAGTTAGATTGATAATAATAAGAGTAATAAGTATAGTAATTGTAGTTCTATCGATCCTATAAGCATAATGTGGCTAATAATATGAGTTAGATTGATAATAATAAGTGTAATAAGTACAGTAATTATCGTTCTACCGATCATATAAGCATAATATGGCTAATAATATGAGTTAGATTGATAATAGTAAGAGTAATGAGTATAGTAGTTGTAGTTCTATCGATCATGTCTGCATAATATGGTTAATAATATGAGCTAGATTGATAATAATAAGAGTGATAAGTATAGTAATTGTAGTTCTATCGATCATATAAGCATAATATGGCTAATAATATGAGTTAGATTGATAATAATAAGAGTATTAAGTATAGTAATTATCGTTCCACCGATCATACAAGCATAATGTGGCTAATAATATGAGTTAGATTGATAATAATAAGTGTAATAAGTATAGTAATTATCGTTCTACCGATCATATAAGCATAATATGGCTAATAATATGAGTTAGATTGATAATAATAAGAGTAAAAAGTATAGTAATTGTCGTTCTATCGATCATATAAGCATAATATGGCTAATAATATGAGTTAGATTGATAATAATATGACTAATAAGTATAGTAATTGTCGTTCTATCGACCATATAAGCATAATATGGCTAATAATATGAGTCAGATTGATAATAATAAGAGTAATAAGTATAGTACATGTCGTTCTATCGACCATATCTGCATAATATGGTTAATAATATGAGTTAGATTGATAATAATAAGAGTAAAAAGTATAGTAATTGTCGTTCTATCGATCATATAATCATAATATGGCTAATAATATTAGTTAGATTGATAATAATAAGACTAATAAGTATAGTAATTGTCGTTCTACCGATCATATAAGCATAATATGGCTAACAATGTGAGTTAGATGATAATAATAAGACTAATAAGTATAGTAATTGTAGTTCTATCGATCATATAAGCATAATATGGCTAATAATATGGGTTCGATTGATAATAATAAGAGTAATAAGTATAGTAATTGTAGTTCTATCGATCATATAAGCATAATATGGCTAATAATATGGGTTAGATTGATAATAATAAGAGTAATGAGTATAGTAATTGTAGTTCTATCGATCCTATAAGCATAATGTGGCTAATAATATGAGTTAGATTGATAATAATAAGTGTAATAAGTACAGTAATTATCGTTCTACCGATCATATAAGCATAATATGGCTAATAATATGAGTTAGATTGATAATAGTAAGAGTAATGAGTATAGTAATTGTAGTTCTATCGATCCTATAAGCATAATGTGGCTAATAATATGAGTTAGATTGATAATAATAAGTGTAATAAGTATAGTAATTATCGTTCTACCGATCATATAAGCATAATATGGCTAATAATATGAGTTAGATTGATAATAATAAGAGTAAAAAGTATAGTAATTGTGGTTCTATCGATCATATAATCATAATATGGCTAATAATATGAGTTAGATTGATAATAATAAGACTAATAAGTATAGTAATTGTCGTTCTATCGATCATATAAGCATAATATGGCTAACAATGTGAGTTAGATTGATAATAGTAAGACTAATAAGTATAGTAATTGTAGTTCTATCGATCTTATAAGCATAATATGGCTAATAATATGGGTTCGATTGATAATAATAAGAGTAATAAGTATAGTAATTGTAGTTCTATCGATCATATAAGCATAATATGGCTAATAATATGAGTCAGATTGATAATAATAAGAGTAATAAGTATAGTAATTGTCGTTCTATCGACCATATCCGCATAATATGGTTAATAATATGAGTTAGATTGATAATAATAAGAGTAAAAAGTATAGTAATTGTCGTTCTATCGATCATATAATCATAATATGGCTAATAATATGAGTTAGATTGATAATAATAAGACTAATAAGTATAGTAATTGTCGTTCTACCGATCATATAAGCATAATATGGCTAACAATGTGAGTTAGATTGATAATAATAAGACTAATAAGTATAGTAATTGTAGTTCTATCGATCATATAAGCATAATATGGCTAATAATATGGGTTCGATTGATAATAATAAGAGTAATAAGTATAGTAATTGTAGTTCTATCGATCATATAAGCATAATATGGCTAATAATATGGGTTAGATTGATAATAATAAGAGTAATGAGTATAGTAATTGTAGTTCTATCGATCCTATAAGCATAATGTGGCTAATAATCTGAGTTAGATTGATAATAATAAGTGTAATAAGTACAGTAATTATCGTTCTACCGATCATATAAGCATAATATGGCTAATAATATGAGTTAGATTGATAATAGTAAGAGTAATGAGTATAGTAATTGTAGTTCTATCGATCCTATAAGCATAATGTGGCTAATAATATGAGTTAGATTGATAATAATAAGTGTAATAAGTATAGTAATTATCGTTCTACCGATCATATAAGCATAATATGGCTAATAATATGAGTTAGATTGATAATAATAAGAGTAAAAAGTATAGTAATTGTCGTTCTATCGATCATATAATCATAATATGGCTAATAATATGAGTTAGATTGATAATAATAAGACTAATAAGTATAGTAATTGTCGTTCTATCGATCATATAAGCATAATATGGCTAACAATGTGAGTTAGATTGATAATAATAAGACTAATAAGTATAGTAATTGTAGTTCTATCGATCTTATAAGCATAATATGGCTAATAATATGGGTTCGATTGATAATAATAAGAGTAATAAGTATAGTAATTGTAGTTCTATCGATCATATAAGCATAATATGGCTAATAATATGAGTCAGATTGATAATAATAAGAGTAATAAGTATAGTAATTGTCGTTCTATCGACCATATCTGCATAATATGGTTAATAATATGAGTTAGATTGATAATAATAAGAGTAAAAGGTATAGTAATTGTCGTTCTATCGATCATATAATCATAATATGGCTAATAATATGAGTTAGATTGATAATAATAAGACTAATAAGTATAGTAATTGTCGTTCTACCGATCATATAAGCATAATATGGCTAACAATGTGAGTTAGATTGATAATAATAAGACTAATAAGTATAGTAATTGTAGTTCTATCGATCATATAAGCATAATATGGCTAATAATATGGGTTCGATTGATAATAATAAGAGTAATAAGTATAGTAATTGTCGTTCTATCGACCATATCTGCATAATATGGTTAATAATATGAGTTAGATTGATAATAATAAGAGTAAAAAGTATAGTAATTGTCGTTCTATCGATCATATAATCATAATATGGCTAATAATATGAGTTAGATTGATAATAATAAGACTAATAAGTATAGTAATTGTCGTTCTACCGATCATATAAGCATAATATGGCTAACAATGTGAGTTAGATTGATAATAATAAGACTAATAAGTATAGTAATTGTAGTTCTATCGATCATATAAGCATAATATGGCTAATAATATGGGTTCGATTGATAATAATAAGAGTAATAAGTATAGTAATTGTAGTTCTATCGATCATATAAGCATAATATGGCTAATAATATGGGTTAGATTGATAATAATAAGAGTAATGAGTATAGTAATTGTAGTTCTATCGATCCTATAAGCATAATGTGGCTAATAATATGAGTTAGATTGATAATAATAAGTGTAATAAGTACAGTAATTATCGTTCTACCGATCATATAAGCATAATATGGCTAATAATATGAGTTAGATTGTTAATAGTAAGAGTAATGAGTATAGTAATTGTAGTTCTATCGATCCTATAAGCATAATGTGGCTAATAATATGAGTTAGATTGATAATAATAAGTGTAATAAGTATAGTAATTATCGTTCTACCGATCATATAAGCATAATATGGCTAATAATATGAGTTAGATTGATAATAATAAGAGTAAAAAGTATAGTAATTGTCGTTCTATCGATCATATAATCATAATATGGTTAATAATATGAGTTAGATTGATAATAATAAGACTAATAAGTATAGTAATTGTAGTTCTATCGATCATATAAGCATAATATGGCTAATAATATGAGTTAGATTGATAATAATAAGAGTAATAAGTATAGTAATTGTAGTTCTATCGATCCTATAAGCATAATGTGGCTAATAATATGAGTTAGATTGATAATAATAAGTGTAATAAGTACAGTAATTATCGTTCTACCGATCATATAAGCATAATATGGCTAATAATATGAGTTAGATTGATAATAGTAAGAGTAATGAGTATAGTAGTTGTAGTTCTATCGATCATGTCTGCATAATATGGTTAATAATATGAGCTAGATTGATAATAATAAGAGTGATAAGTATAGTAATTGTAGTTCTATCGATCATATAAGCATAATATGGCTAATAATATGAGTTAGATTGATAATAATAAGAGTATTAAGTATAGTAATTATCGTTCCACCGATCATACAAGCATAATGTGGCTAATAATATGAGTTAGATTGATAATAATAAGTGTAATAAGTATAGTAATTATCGTTCTACCGATCATATAAGCATAATATGGCTAATAATATGAGTTAGATTGATAATAATAAGAGTAAAAAGTATAGTAATTGTCGTTCTATCGATCATATAAGCATAATATGGCTAATAATATGAGTTAGATTGATAATAATATGACTAATAAGTATAGTAATTGTCGTTCTATCGACCATATAAGCATAATATGGCTAATAATATGAGTCAGATTGATAATAATAAGAGTAATAAGTATAGTAATTGTCGTTCTATCGACCATATCTGCATAATATGGTTAATAATATGAGTTAGATTGATAATAATAAGAGTAAAAAGTATAGTAATTGTCGTTCTATCGATCATATAAGCATAATATGGCTAATAATATGAGTTAGATTGATAATAATAAGACGAATTAGTATAGTAATTGTCGTTCTATCGATCATATAAGCATAGTATGGCTAATAATATGAGTTAGATTGATAATAATAAGAGTAATAAGTATAGTAATTGTCGTTCTATCGATCACATAAGCATAATATGGCTAATAATAGGAGTTAGATTGATAATAATAAGAGTAGTGAGTATAGTAATTGTCGTTCTATCGATCATATAAGCATAATATGGTTAATAATATGAGTGAGATTGATAATAATAAGAGTAATGAGTATAGTAATTGTCGTTCTATCGATCATATAAGCATAATATGGTTAATAATATGAGTTAGATTGATAATAATAAGACCAATAAGTATAGTAATTGTCGTTCTATCGATCATATAAGCATAGTATGGCTAATAATATCAGTTAGATTGATGATAATAAGAGTAATGAGTACAGTAGTTGTAGTTCTATCGATAATATCTGCCTAATACTGTTAATAATATGAGTTAGATTGATGATAATAAGAGTAATAAGTATAGTAATTGTAGTTCTATCGATCATATAAGCATAATATGGCTAATAATATGAGTTAGGTTGATAATAATAAGAGTAATAAGTATAGTAATTGTCGTTCTATCGATCATATCTGCATAATATGGTTAATAATATGAGTGAGATTGATTATAATAAGAGTAATAAGTATAGTAATTGTCGTTCTATCGATCGTATAGGTACAATATGGCTAATAATATGAGCTAAATTGATAATAATAAGAGTAATAAGTATAGTAATTATCGTTCTACCGATCATATAAGCATAATATGGCTAATAATATGAGTTAGGTTGATAATAATAAGAGTAATAAGTATAGTAATTGTCGTTCTATCGATCATATCTGCATAATATGGTTAATAATATGAGTGAGATTGATAATAATAAGAGTAATAAGTATAGTAATTGTCGTTCTATCGATCATATAAGCATAGTATGGCTAATAATATGAGTTAGATTGATAATAATAAGACCAATAAGTATAGTAATTGTCGTTCTATCGATCATATAAGCATAGTATGGCTAATAATATGAGTTAGATTGATAATAATAAGAGTAATGAGTACAGTAGTTGTAGTTCTATCGATAATATCTGCATAACACTGTTAATAATATGAGTTAGATTGATGATAATAAGAGTAATAAGTATAGTAATTGTAGTTCTATCGATCATATAAGCATAATATGGCTAATAATATGAGTTAGGTTGATAATAATAAGAGTAATAAGTATAGTAATTGTCGTTCTATCGATCATATCTGCATAATATGGTTAATAATATGAGTGAGATTGATAATAATAAGAGTAATAAGTATAGTAATTGTCGTTCTATCGATCATATAAGCATAATATGGCTAATAATATGAGTTAGATTGATAATAATAAGACCAATAAGTATAGTAATTGTCGTTCTATCGATCATATAAGCATAGTATGGCTAATAATATGAGTGAGATTGATAATAATAAGAGTAATAAGTATAGTAATTGTCGTTCTATCGATCATATCTGCATAATATGGTTAATAATATGAGTGAGATTGATAATAATAAGAGTAATAAGTATAGTAATTGTCGTTCTATCGATCATATAAGCATAATATGGCTAATAATATGAGTTAGATTGATAATAATAAGACCAATAAGTATAGTAATTGTCGTTCTATCGATCATATAAGCATAGTATGGCTAATAATATGAGTTAGATTGATAATAATAAGAGTAATAAGTATAGTAATTATCGTTCTACCGATCATATAAGCATAATATGGCTAATAATATGAGTTAGATTGATAATAATAAGAGTAAAAAGTATAGTAATTGTGGTTCTATCGATCATATAATCATAATATGGCTAATAATATGAGTTAGATTGATAATAATAAGACTAATAAGTATAGTAATTGTCGTTCTATCGATCATATAAGCATAATATGTCTAACAATGTGAGTTAGATTGATAATAGTAAGACTAATAAGTATAGTAATTGTAGTTCTATCGATCATATAAGCATAATATGGCTAATAATATGGGTTCGATTGATAATAATAAGAGTAATAAGTATAGTAATTGTAGTTATATCGATCATATAAGCATAATATGGCTAATAATATGGGTTAGATTGATAATAATAAGAGTAATGAGTTTAGTAATTGTAGTTCTATCGATCCTATAAGCATAATGTGGCTAATAATATGAGTTAGATTGATAATAATAAGTGTAATAAGTACAGTAATTATCGTTCTACCGATCATATAAGCATAATATGGCTAATAATATGAGTTAGATTGATAATAGTAAGAGTAATGAGTATAGTAATTGTAGTTCTATCGATCCTATAAGCATAATGTGGCTAATAATATGAGTTAGATTGATAATAATAAGTGTAATAAGTATAGTAATTATCGTTCTACCGATCATATAAGCATAATATGGCTAATAATATGAGTTAGATTGATAATAATAAGAGTAAAAAGTATAGTAATTGTGGTTCTATCGATCGTATAATCATAATATGGCTAATAATATGAGTTAGATTGGTAATAATAAGACTAATAAGTATAGTAATTGTCGTTCTATCGATCATATAAGCATAATATGGCTAACAATGTGAGTTAGATTGATAATAGTAAGACTAATAAGTATAGTAATTGTAGTTCTATCGATCTTATAAGCATAATATGGCTAATAATATGGGTTCGATTGATAATAATAAGAGTAATAAGTATAGTAATTGTAGTTCTATCGATCATATAAGCATAATATGGCTAATAATATGGGTTAGATTGATAATAATAAGAGTAATGAGTATAGTAATTGTAGTTCTATCGATCCTATAAGCATAATGTGGCTAATAATATGAGTTAGATTGATAATAATAAGTGTAATAAGTACAGTAATTATCGTTCTACCGATCATATAAGCATAATATGGCTAATAATATGAGTTAGATTGATAATAGTAAGAGTAATGAGTATAGTAATTGTAGTTCTATCGATCCTATAAGCATAATGTGGCTAATAATATGAGTTAGATTGATAATAATAAGTGTAATAAGTATAGTAATTATCGTTCTACCGATCATATAAGCATAATATGGCTAATAATATGAGTTAGATTGATAATAATAAGAGTAAAAAGTATAGTAATTGTGGTTCTATCGATCATATAATCATAATATGGCTAATAATATGAGTTAGATTGATAATAATAAGACTAATAAGTATAGTAATTGTCGTTCTATCGATCATATAAGCATAATATGTCTAACAATGTGAGTTAGATTGATAATAGTAAGACTAATAAGTATAGTAATTGTAGTTCTATCGATCATATAAGCATAATATGGCTAATAATATGGGTTCGATTGATAATAATAAGAGTAATAAGTATAGTAATTGTAGTTATATCGATCATATAAGCATAATATGGCTAATAATATGGGTTAGATTGATAATAATAAGAGTAATGAGTTTAGTAATTGTAGTTCTATCGATCCTATAAGCATAATGTGGCTAATAATATGAGTTAGATTGATAATAATAAGTGTAATAAGTACAGTAATTATCGTTCTACCGATCATATAAGCATAATATGGCTAATAATATGAGTTAGATTGATAATAGTAAGAGTAATGAGTATAGTAATTGTAGTTCTATCGATCCTATAAGCATAATGTGGCTAATAATATGAGTTAGATTGATAATAATAAGTGTAATAAGTATAGTAATTATCGTTCTACCGATCATATAAGCATAATATGGCTAATAATATGAGTTAGATTGATAATAATAAGAGTAAAAAGTATAGTAATTGTGGTTCTATCGATCGTATAATCATAATATGGCTAATAATATGAGTTAGATTGGTAATAATAAGACTAATAAGTATAGTAATTGTCGTTCTATCGATCATATAAGCATAATATGGCTAACAATGTGAGTTAGATTGATAATAGTAAGACTAATAAGTATAGTAATTGTAGTTCTATCGATCTTATAAGCATAATATGGCTAATAATATGGGTTCGATTGATAATAATAAGAGTAATAAGTATAGTAATTGTAGTTCTATCGATCATATAAGCATAATATGGCTAATAATATGAGTCAGATTGATAATAATAAGAGTAATAAGTATAGTAATTGTCGTTCTACCGACCATATCTGCATAATATGGTTAATAATATGAGTTAGATTGATAATAATAAGAGTAAAAAGTATAGTAATTGTCGTTCTATCGATCATATAATCATAATATGGCTAATAATATGAGTTAGATTGATAATAATAAGACTAATAAGTATAGTAATTGTCGTTCTACCGATCATATAAGCATAATATGGCTAACAATGTGAGTTAGATTGATAATAATAAGACTAATAAGTATAGTAATTGTAGTTCTATCGATCATATAAGCATAATATGGCTAATAATATGGGTTCGATTGATAATAATAAGAGTAATAAGTATAGTAATTGTAGTTCTATCGATCATATAAGCATAATATGGCTAATAATATGGGTTAGATTGATAATAATAAGTGTAATAAGTATAGTAATTATCGTTCTACCGATCATATAAGCATAATATGGCTAATAATATGAGTTAGATTGATAATAATAAGAGTAAAAAGTATAGTAATTGTCGTTCTATCGATCATATAAGCATAATATGGCTAATAATATGAGTTAGATTGATAATAATATGACTAATAAGTATAGTAATTGTCGTTCTATCGACCATATAAGCATAATATGGCTAATAATATGAGTCAGATTGATAATAATAAGAGTAATAAGTATAGTAATTGTCGTTCTATCGACCATATCTGCATAATATGGTTAATAATATGAGTTAGATTGATAATAATAAGAGTAAAAAGTATAGTAATTGTCGTTCTATCGATCATATAATCATAATATGGCTAATAATATGAGTTAGATTGATAATAATAAGACTAATAAGTATAGTAATTGTCGTTCTACCGATCATATAAGCATAATATGGCTAACAATGTGAGTTAGATGATAATAATAAGACTAATAAGTATAGTAATTGTAGTTCTATCGATCATATAAGCATAATATGGCTAATAATATGGGTTCGATTGATAATAATAAGAGTAATAAGTATAGTAATTGTAGTTCTATCGATCATATAAGCATAATATGGCTAATAATATGGGTTAGATTGATAATAATAAGAGTAATGAGTATAGTAATTGTAGTTCTATCGATCCTATAAGCATAATGTGGCTAATAATATGAGTTAGATTGATAATAATAAGTGTAATAAGTACAGTAATTATCGTTCTACCGATCATATAAGCATAATATGGCTAATAATATGAGTTAGATTGATAATAGTAAGAGTAATGAGTATAGTAATTGTAGTTCTATCGATCCTATAAGCATAATGTGGCTAATAATATGAGTTAGATTGATAATAATAAGTGTAATAAGTATAGTACTTATCGTTCTACCGATCATATAAGCATAATATGGCTAATAATATGAGTTAGATTGATAATAATAAGAGTAAAAAGTATAGTAATTGTGGTTCTATCGATCATATAATCATAATATGGCTAATAATATGAGTTAGATTGATAATAATAAGACTAATAAGTATAGTAATTGTCGTTCTATCGATCATATAAGCATAATATGGCTAACAATGTGAGTTAGATTGATAATAGTAAGACTAATAAGTATAGTAATTGTAGTTCTATCGATCTTATAAGCATAATATGGCTAATAATATGGGTTAGATTGATAATAATAAGAGTAATGAGTATAGTAATTGTAGTTCTATCGATCCTATAAGCATAATGTGGCTAATAATATGAGTTAGATTGATAATAATAAGTGTAATAAGTACAGTAATTATCGTTCTACCGATCATATAAGCATAATATGGCTAATAATATGAGTTAGATTGATAATAGTAAGAGTAATGAGTATAGTAATTGTAGTTCTATCGATCCTATAAGCATAATGTGGCTAATAATATGAGTTAGATTGATAATAATAAGTGTAATAAGTATAGTAATTATCGTTCTACCGATCATATAAGCATAATATGGCTAATAATATGAGTTAGATTGATAATAATAAGAGTAAAAAGTATAGTAATTGTGGTTCTATCGATCATATAATCATAATATGGCTAATAATATGAGTTAGATTGATAATAATAAGACTAATAAGTATAGTAATTGTCGTTCTATCGATCATATAAGCATAATATGGCTAACAATGTGAGTTAGATTGATAATAGTAAGACTAATAAGTATAGTAATTGTAGTTCTATCGATCATATAAGCATAATATGGCTAATAATATGGGTTCGATTGATAATAATAAGAGTAATAAGTATAGTAATTGTAGTTATATCGATCATATAAGCATAATATGGCTAATAATATGGGTTAGATTGATAATAATAAGAGTAATGAGTTTAGTAATTGTAGTTCTATCGATCCTATAAGCATAATGTGGCTAATAATATGAGTTAGATTGATAATAATAAGTGTAATAAGTACAGTAATTATCGTTCTACCGATCATATAAGCATAATATGGCTAATAATATGAGTTAGATTGATAATAGTAAGAGTAATGAGTATAGTAATTGTAGTTCTATCGATCCTATAAGCATAATGTGGCTAATAATATGAGTTAGATTGATAATAATAAGTGTAATAAGTATAGTAATTATCGTTCTACCGATCATATAAGCATAATATGGCTAATAATATGAGTTAGATTGATAATAATAAGAGTAAAAAGTATAGTAATTGTGGTTCTATCGATCATATAATCATAATATGGCTAATAATATGAGTTAGATTGATAATAATAAGACTAATAAGTATAGTAATTGTCGTTCTATCGATCATATAAGCATAATATGGCTAACAATGTGAGTTAGATTGATAATAGTAAGACTAATAAGTATAGTAATTGTAGTTCTATCGATCTTATAAGCATAATATGGCTAATAATATGGGTTCGATTGATAATAATAAGAGTAATAAGTATAGTAATTGTAGTTCTATCGATCATATAAGCATAATATGGCTAATAATATGAGTCAGATTGATAATAATAAGAGTAATAAGTATAGTAATTGTCGTTCTACCGACCATATCTGCATAATATGGTTAATAATATGAGTTAGATTGATAATAATAAGAGTAAAAAGTATAGTAATTGTCGTTCTATCGATCATATAATCATAATATGGCTAATAATATGAGTTAGATTGATAATAATAAGACTAATAAGTATAGTAATTGTCGTTCTACCGATCATATAAGCATAATATGGCTAACAATGTGAGTTAGATTGATAATAATAAGACTAATAAGTATAGTAATTGTAGTTCTATCGATCATATAAGCATAATATGGCTAATAATATGGGTTCGATTGATAATAATAAGAGTAATAAGTATAGTAATTGTAGTTCTATCGATCATATAAGCATAATATGGCTAATAATATGGGTTAGATTGATAATAATAAGTGTAATAAGTATAGTAATTATCGTTCTACCGATCATATAAGCATAATATGGCTAATAATATGAGTTAGATTGATAATAATAAGAGTAAAAAGTATAGTAATTGTCGTTCTATCGATCATATAAGCATAATATGGCTAATAATATGAGTTAGATTGATAATAATATGACTAATAAGTATAGTAATTGTCGTTCTATCGACCATATAAGCATAATATGGCTAATAATATGAGTCAGATTGATAATAATAAGAGTAATAAGTATAGTAATTGTCGTTCTATCGACCATATCTGCATAATATGGTTAATAATATGAGTTAGATTGATAATAATAAGAGTAAAAAGTATAGTAATTGTCGTTCTATCGATCATATAATCATAATATGGCTAATAATATGAGTTAGATTGATAATAATAAGACTAATAAGTATAGTAATTGTCGTTCTACCGATCATATAAGCATAATATGGCTAACAATGTGAGTTAGATGATAATAATAAGACTAATAAGTATAGTAATTGTAGTTCTATCGATCATATAAGCATAATATGGCTAATAATATGGGTTCGATTGATAATAATAAGAGTAATAAGTATAGTAATTGTAGTTCTATCGATCATATAAGCATAATATGGCTAATAATATGGGGTAGATTGATAATAATAAGAGTAATGAGTATAGTAATTGTAGTTCTATCGATCCTATAAGCATAATGTGGCTAATAATATGAGTTAGATTGATAATAATAAGTGTAATAAGTACAGTAATTATCGTTCTACCGATCATATAAGCATAATATGGCTAATAATATGAGTTAGATTGATAATAGTAAGAGTAATGAGTATAGTAATTGTAGTTCTATCGATCCTATAAGCATAATGTGGCTAATAATATGAGTTAGATTGATAATAATAAGTGTAATAAGTATAGTAATTATCGTTCTACCGATCATATAAGCATAATATGGCTAATAATATGTGTTAGATTGATAATAATAAGAGTAAAAAGTATAGTAATTGTGGTTCTATCGATCATATAATCATAATATGGCTAATAATATGAGTTAGATTGATAATAATAAGACTAATAAGTATAGTAATTGTCGTTCTATCGATCATATAAGCATAATATGGCTAACAATGTGAGTTAGATTGATAATAGTAAGACTAATAAGTACAGTAATTGTAGTTCTATCGATCTTATAAGCATAATATGGCTACTAATATGGGTTCGATTGATAATAATAAGAGTAATAAGTATAGTAATTGTAGTTCTATCGATCATATAAGCATAATATGGCTAATAATATGAGTCAGATTGATAATAATAAGAGTAATAAGTATAGTAATTGTCGTTCTATCGACCATATCTGCATAATATGGTTAATAATATGAGTTAGATTGATAATAATAAGAGTAAAAAGTATAGTAATTGTCGTTCTATCGATCATATAATCATAATATGGCTAATAATATGAGTTAGATTGATAATAATAAGACTAATAAGTATAGTAATTGTCGTTCTACCGATCATATAAGCATAATATGGCTAACAATGTGAGTTAGATTGATAATAATAAGACTAATAAGTATAGTAATTGTAGTTCTATCGATCATATAAGCATAATATGGCTAATAATATGGGTTCGATTGATAATAATAAGAGTAATAAGTATAGTAATTGTAGTTCTATCGATCATATAAGCATAATATGGCTAATAATATGGGTTAGATTGATAATAATAAGAGTAATGAGTATAGTAATTGTAGTTCTATCGATCCTATAAGCATAATGTGGCTAATAATATGAGTTAGATTGATAATAATAAGTGTAATAAGTATAGTAATTGTAGTTCTATCGATCATATAAGCATAATATGGCTAATAATATGGGTTCGATTGATAATAATAAGAGTAATAAGTATAGTAATTGTAGTTCTATCGATAATATAAGCATAATATGGCTAATAATATGGGTTAGATTGATAATAATAAGAGTAATGAGTATAGTAATTGTAGTTCTATCGATCCTATAAGCATAATGTGGCTAATAATATGAGTTAGACTGATAATAATAAGTGTAATAAGTACAGTAATTATCGTTCTACCGATCATATAGGCATAATATGGCTAATAATATGAGTTAGATTGATAATAGTAAGAGTAATGAGTATAGTAGTTGTAGTTCTATCGATCATATAAGCATAATATGGCTAATAATATGAGTTAGAATGATAATAGCGAGTGTAATAAGTATAGTAATTTTAGTTCTATTGCTCATATAAGTATAATATGATTAATAATATGAGTTAGGTTGATAATAATAAGAGTAATAAGTATAGTAATTATCGTTCTACCGACCATATAAGCATAATATGGCTAATAATATGAGTTAGATTGATAATAGTGAGTGTAATAAGTATAGTAATTGTCGTCCTGTCGATCATATAAGCATAGTATGGCTAATAATATGAGTTAGATTGATAATAGTGAGTGCAATAAGTATAGTAATTGTCGTTCTGTCGATCATATAAGCATAGTATGGCTAATAATATGAGTTCGATTGATAATAATAAGAGTAATAAATATAGTAATTGTAGTTCTATCGATCATATAAGCATAATATGGCTAATAATATGAGTTAGATTGATAATAGTGAGTGTAATAAGTATAGTAATTCTCGTCCTGTCGATCATACAAGCATAGTATGGCTAATAATGTGAGTTAGATTGATAATAGTGAGTGCAATAAGTATAGTAAGTGTCGTTCTGTCGATCATATAAGCATAGTATGGCTAATAATATGAGATCGATTGATAATAATAAGAGTAATAAGTATAGTAATTGTAGTTCTATCGATCATATAAGCATAATATGGCTAATAATATGAGTTAGATTGATAATAATAAGAGTAATGAGTATAGTAATTCTCGTTCTATCGATCATATAAGCATAAGATGGCAAATAATATGAGTTAGATTGATAATAATAAGAGTAATAAGTATAGTAATTGTCGTTCTATCGATCATATAAGCATAATATGGCTAACAATGTGAGTTAGATTGATAATAATAAGACTAATAAGTATAGTAATTGTAGTTCTATCGATCTTATAAGCATAATATGGCTAATAATATGGGTTCGATTGATAATAATAAGAGTAATAAGTATAGTAATTGTAGTTCTATCGATCATATAAGCATAATATGGCTAATAATATGAGTCAGATTGATAATAATAAGAGTAATAAGTATAGTAATTGTCGTTCTATCGACCATATCTGCATAATATGGTTAATAATATGAGTTAGATTGATAATAATAAGAGTAAAAAGTATAGTAATTGTCGTTCTATCGATCATATAATCATAATATGGCTAATAATATGAGTTAGATTGATAATAATAAGACCAATAAGTATAGTAATTGTCGTTCTATCGATCATACAAGCATAATATGGCAAATAATATGAGTCAGATTGATAATAATAAGAGTAATAAGTATAGTAATTGTCGTTCTATCGACCATATCTGCATAATATGGTTAATAATATGAGTTAGATTGATAATAGTGAGTGTAGTCAGTATAGTAATTGTCGTTCTGTCGATCATATAAGCATAGAATGGCTAATAATATGAGTTCGATTGATAATAATAAGAGTAATAAGTATAGTAATTGTCGTTCTATCGATCATATAAGCATAATATGGCTAATAATATGCGTTAGATTGATAATAATAAGAATAATAAGTATAGTAATTGTCGTTCTATCGATCATAAAAGCATAGTATGGCTAATGATATGAGTTAGATTGATAATAATAAGAGTAATAAGTATAGTAATTGTCGTTCTATCGATCATATAAGCATAATATGGCTAACAATGTGAGTTAGATTGATAATAATAAGACTAATAAGTATAGTAATTGTAGTTCTATCGATCATATAAGCATAATATGGCTAATAATATGAGTTAGATTTATAATAATAAGAGTAATGAGTATAGTAATTGTAGTTCTATCGATCCTATAAGCATAATGTGGCTAATAATATGAGTTAGATTGATAATAATAAGACTAATAAGTATAGTAATTGTCGTTCTACCGATCATATAAGCATAATATGGCTAACAATGTGAGTTAGATTGATAATAATAAGACTAATAAGTATAGTAATTGTAGTTCTATCGATCTTATAAGCATAATATGGCTAATAATATGGGTTCGATTGATAATAATAAGAGTAATAAGTATAGTAATTGTAGTTCTATCGATCATATAAGCATAATATGGCTAACAATGTGAGTTAGATTGATAATAATAAGACTAATAAGTATAGTAATTGTAGTTCTATCGATCATATAAGCATAATATGGCTAATAATATGGGTTCGATTGATAATAATAAGAGTAATAAGTATAGTAATTGTAGTTCTATCGATCATATAAGCATAATATGGCTAATAATATGGGTTAGATTGATAATAATAAGAGTAATGAGTATAGTAATTGTAGTTCTATCGATCCTATAAGCATAATGTGGCTAATAATATGAGTTAGACTGATAATAATAAGTGTAATAAGTACAGTAATTATCGTTCTACCGATCATATAGGCATAATATGGCTAATAATATGAGTTAGATTGATAATAGTAAGAGTAATGAGTATAGTAGTTGTAGTTCTATCGATCATATAAGCATAATATGGCTAATAATATGAGTTAGAATGATAATAGCGAGTGTAATAAGTATAGTAATTTTAGTTCTATTGCTCATATAAGTATAATATGATTAATAATATGAGTTAGGTTGATAATAATAAGAGTAATAAGTATAGTAATTATCGTTCTACCGACCATATAAGCATAATATGGCTAATAATATGAGTTAGATTGATAATAGTGAGTGTAATAAGTATAGTAATTGTCGTCCTGTCGATCATATAAGCATAGTATGGCTAATAATATGAGTTAGATTGATAATAGTGAGTGCAATAAGTATATTAATTGTCGTTCTGTCGATCATATAAGCATAGTATGGCTAATAATATGAGTTCGATTGATAATAATAAGAGTAATAAATATAGTAATTGTAGTTCTATCGATCATATAAGCATAATATGGCTAATAATATGAGTTAGATTGATAATAGTGAGTGTAATAAGTATAGTAATTCTCGTCCTGTCGATCATATAAGCATAGTATGGCTAATAATGTGAGTTAGATTGATAATAGTGAGTGCAATAAGTATAGTAAGTGTCGTTCTGTCGATCATATAAGCATAGTATGGCTAATAATATGAGATCGATTGATAATAATAAGAGTAATAAGTATAGTAATTGTAGTTCTATCGATCATATAAGCATAATATGGCTAATAATATGAGTTAGATTGATAATAATAAGAGTAATGAGTATAGTAATTCTCGTTCTATCGATCATATAAGCATAAGATGGCAAATAATATGAGTTAGATTGATAATAATAAGAGTAATAAGTATAGTAATTGTCGTTCTATCGATCATATAAGCATAATATGGCTAACAATGTGAGTTAGATTGATAATAATAAGACTAATAAGTATAGTAATTGTAGTTCTATCGATCTTATAAGCATAATATGGCTAATAATATGGGTTCGATTGATAATAATAAGAGTAATAAGTATAGTAATTGTAGTTCTATCGATCATATAAGCATAATATGGCTAATAATATGAGTCAGATTGATAATAATAAGAGTAATAAGTATAGTAATTGTCGTTCTATCGACCATATCTGCATAATATGGTTAATAATATGAGTTAGATTGATAATAATAAGAGTAAAAAGTATAGTAATTGTCGTTCTATCGATCATATAATCATAAT
The DNA here is from genome assembly GCF_050947335.1 of Megachile rotundata. Classification (NCBI taxonomy): domain Eukaryota; kingdom Metazoa; phylum Arthropoda; class Insecta; order Hymenoptera; family Megachilidae; genus Megachile; species Megachile rotundata. The sequence goes on from NW_027474480.1 coordinate 30,944, forward strand.
ATGGCTAATAATATGAGTTAGATTGATAATAATAAGACCAATAAGTATAGTAATTGTCGTTCTATCGATCATACAAGCATAATATGGCAAATAATATGAGTCAGATTGATAATAATAAGAGTAATAAGTATAGTAATTGTCGTTCTATCGACCATATCTGCATAATATGGTTAATAATATGAGTTAGATTGATAATAGTGAGTGTAGTCAGTATAGTAATTGTCGTTCTGTCGATCATATAAGCATAGAATGGCTAATAATATGAGTTCGATTGATAATAATAAGAGTAATAAGTATAGTAATTGTCGTTCTATCGATCATATAAGCATAATATGGCTAATAATATGAGTTAGATTGATAATAATAAGAATAATAAGTATAGTAATTGTCGTTCTATCGATCATAAAAGCATAGTATGGCTAATGATATGAGTTAGATTGATAATAATAAGAGTAATAAGTATAGTAATTGTCGTTCTATCGATCATATAAGCATAATATGGCTAACAATGTGAGTTAGATTGATAATAATAAGACTAATAAGTATAGTAATTGTAGTTCTATCGATCATATAAGCATAATATGGCTAATAATATGAGTTAGATTTATAATAATAAGAGTAATGAGTATAGTAATTGTAGTTCTATCGATCCTATAAGCATAATGTGGCTAATAATATGAGTTAGATTGATAATAATAAGACTAATAAGTATAGTAATTGTCGTTCTACCGATCATATAAGCATAATATGGCTAACAATGTGAGTTAGATTGATAATAATAAGACTAATAAGTATAGTAATTGTAGTTCTATCGATCTTATAAGCATAATATGGCTAATAATATGGGTTCGATTGATAATAATAAGAGTAATAAGTATAGTAATTGTAGTTCTATCGATCATATAAGCATAATATGGCCAATAATATGAGTCAGATTGATAATAATAAGAGTAATAAGTATAGTAATTGTCGTTCTATCGACCATATCTGCATAATATGGTTAATAGTATGAGTTAGATTGATAATAATAAGAGTAAAAAGTATAGTAATTGTCGTTCTATCGATCATATAATCATAATATGGCTAATAATATGAGTTAGATTGATAATAATAAGACTAATAAGTATAGTAATTGTCGTTCTACCGATCATATAAGCATAATATGGCTAACAATGTGAGTCAGATTGATAATAATAAGACTAATAAGTATAGTAATTGTAGTTCTATCGATCATATAAGCATAATATGGCTAATAATATGGGTTCGATTGATAATAATAAGAGTAATAAGTATAGTAATTGTCGTTCTATCGATCATATAAGCATAATATGGCTAACAATGTGAGTTAGATTGATAATAATAAGACTAATAAGTATAGTAATTGTAGTTCTATCGATCATATAAGCATAATATGGCTAATAATATGAGTTAGATTTATAATAATAAGAGTAATGAGTATAGTAATTGTAGTTCTATCGATCCTATAAGCATAATGTGGCTAATAATATGAGTTAGATTGATAATAATAAGACTAATAAGTATAGTAATTGTCGTTCTACCGATCATATAAGCATAATATGGCTAACAATGTGAGTTAGATTGATAATAATAAGACTAATAAGTATAGTAATTGTAGTTCTATCGATCTTATAAGCATAATATGGCTAATAATATGGGTTCGATTGATAATAATAAGAGTAATAAGTATAGTAATTGTAGTTCTATCGATCATATAAGCATAATATGGCCAATAATATGAGTCAGATTGATAATAATAAGAGTAATAAGTATAGTAATTGTCGTTCTATCGACCATATCTGCATAATATGGTTAATAGTATGAGTTAGATTGATAATAATAAGAGTAAAAAGTATAGTAATTGTCGTTCTATCGATCATATAATCATAATATGGCTAATAATATGAGTTAGATTGATAATAATAAGACTAATAAGTATAGTAATTGTCGTTCTACCGATCATATAAGCATAATATGGCTAACAATGTGAGTCAGATTGATAATAATAAGACTAATAAGTATAGTAATTGTAGTTCTATCGATCATATAAGCATAATATGGCTAATAATATGGGTTCGATTGATAATAATAAGAGTAATAAGTATAGTAATTGTAGTTCTATCGATCATATAAGCATAATATGGCTAATAATATGAGTTGGATTGATAATAATAAGAGTAATGAGTATAGTAATTGTAGTTCTATCGATCCTATAAGCATAATGTGGCTAATAGTATGAGTTCGATTGATAATAATAAGAGTAATAAATATAGTAATTGTAGTTCTATCGATCATATAAGCATAATATGGCTAATAATATGAGTCAGATTGATAATAGTAAGAGTAATAAGTATAGTAATTGTCGTTCTATCGACCATATCTGCATAATATGGTTAATAATATGAGTTAGATTGATAATAATAAGGGTAAAAAGTATAGTAGTTGTCGTTCTATCGATCATATAATCATAATATGGCTAATAATATGAGTTAGATTGATAATAATAAGACCAATAAGTATAGTAATTGTCGTTCTATCGATCATAAAAGCATAGTATGGCTAATAATATGAGTTAGATTGATAATAATAAGAGTAATAAGTATAGTAATTGTCGTTCTATCGATCATATAAGCATAATATGGCTAACAATGTGAGTTAGATTGATAATAATAAGACTAATGAGTATAGTAATTGTAGTTCTATCGATCTTATAAGCATAATATGGCTAATAATATGGGTTCGATTGATAATAATAAGAGTAATAAGTATAGTAATTGTAGTTCTATCGATCATATAAGCATAATATGTCTAATAATATGAGTCAGATTGATAATAATAAGAGTAATAAGTATAGTAATTGTCGTTCTATCGACCATATCTGCATAATATGGTTAATAATATGAGTTAGATTGATAATAATAAGAGTAAAAAGTATAGTAATTGTCGTTCTATCGATCATATAATCATAATATGGCTAATAATATGAGTTAGATTGATAATATTAAGACTAATAAGTATAGTAATTGTCGTTCTACCGATCATATAAGCATAATATGGCTAACAATGTGAGTTAGATTGATAATAATAAGACTAATAAGTATAGTAATTGTAGTTCTATCGATCATATAAGCATAATGTGGCTAATAATATGAGTTAGATTGATAATAATAAGAGTAATGAGTATAGTAATTGTAGTTCTATCGATCCTATAAGCATAATGTGGCTAATAATATGAGTTAGATTGATAATAATAAGTGTAATAAGTACAGTAATTATCGTTCTACCGATCATATAGGCATAATATGGCTAATAATATGAGTTAGATTGATAATAATAAGAGTATTAAGTATAGTAATTATCGTTCCACCGATCATACAAGCATAATGTGGCTAATAATATGAGTTAGATTGATAATAATTTGTGTAATAAGTATAGTAATTATCGTTCTACCGATCATATAAGCATAATATGGCTAATAATATGAGTTAGATTGATAATAATAAGAGTAAAAAGTATAGTAAATGTCGTTCTATCGATCATATAAGCATAATATGGCTAATAATATGAGTTAGATTGATAGTAATAAGACTAATAAGTATAGTAATTGTCGTTCTATCGATCATATAAGCATAATATGGATAATAATATGAGTCAGATTGATAATAATAAGAGTAATAAGTATTGTAATTGTCGTTCTATCGACCATATCTGCATAATATGGTTAATAATATGAGTTAGATTGATAATAGTGAGTGTAATAAGTATAGTAATTGTAGTTCCATTGCTCATATAAGCATAATATGATTAATAATATGAGTTAGATGAATAATAATAAGAGTAATAAGTATAGTAATTATCGTTCTCCCGATCATACAAGCATAATATGGCAAATAATATGAGTTAGATTGATAATAATAAGAGCAGTAAGTATAGTAATTGCCGTTCTATTCATCACATAAGCATAATATGGCTAATAATATGAGTTAGATTGATAATAATAAGAGTAATAAGTATAGTAATTGTCGTTCTATCGATCATATAAGCATAATATGGCTAATAATATGAGTTAGATTGATAATAATAAGGGTAATGAGTATAGTAATTGTAGTTCTATCGATCATATAAGCATAATGTGGCTAATAATATGAGTTAGATTGATAATAATAAGAGCAACAAGTATAGTAATTGCCGTTCTATCGATCATATAAGCATAATATGGCTAATAATATGAGTTAGATTGATAATAATAAGTGTAATAAGTGTAGTAATTATCGTTCTACCAATCATATAAGCATAATATGGCTAATAATATGAGTTAGATTGATAATAATAAGAGTAATAAGTATAGTAACTATCGTTCTACCGATCATATAAGCATAATATGGCTAATAATATGAGTTAGATTGATAATAATAAGAGTAAAAAGTATAGTAATTGTCGTTCTATCGATCATATAATCATAATATGGCTAATAATATGAGTTAGATTGATAATATTAAGACTAATAAGTATAGTAATTGTCGTTCTACCGATCATATAAGCATAATATGGCTAACAATGTGAGTTAGATTGATAATAATAAGACTAATAAGTATAGTAATTGTAGTTCTATCGATCATATAAGCATAATGTGGCTAATAATATGAGTTAGATTGATAATAATAAGAGTAATGAGTATAGTAATTGTAGTTCTATCGATCCTATAAGCATAATGTGGCTAATAATATGAGTTAGATTGATAATAATAAGTGTAATAAGTACAGTAATTATCGTTCTACCGATCATATAGGCATAATATGGCTAATAATTTGAGTTAGATTGATAATAATAAGAGTATTAAGTATAGTAATTATCGTTCCACCGATCATACAAGCATAATGTGGCTAATAATATGAGTTAGATTGATAATAATAAGTGTAATAAGTATAGTAATTATCGTTCTACCGATCATATAAGCATAATATGGCTAATAATATGAGTTAGATTGATAATAATAAGAGTAAAAAGTATAGTAAATGTCGTTCTATCGATCATATAAGCATAATATGGCTAATAATATGAGTTAGATTGATAGTAATAAGACTAATAAGTATAGTAATTGTCGTTCTATCGATCATATAAGCATAATATGGATAATAATATGAGTCAGATTGATAATAATAAGAGTAATAAGTATTGTAATTGTCGTTCTATCGACCATATCTGCATAATATGGTTAATAATATGAGTTAGATTGATAATAGTGAGTGTAATAAGTATAGTAATTGTAGTTCCATTGCTCATATAAGCATAATATGATTAATAATATGAGTTAGATGAATAATAATAAGAGTAATAAGTATAGTAATTATCGTTCTCCCGATCATACAAGCATAATATGGCAAATAATATGAGTTAGATTGATAATAATAAGAGCAGTAAGTATAGTAATTGCCGTTCTATTCATCACATAAGCATAATATGGCTAATAATATGAGTTAGATTGATAATAATAAGAGTAATAAGTATAGTAATTGTCGTTCTATCGATCATATAAGCATAATATGGCTAATAATATGAGTTAGATTGATAATAATAAGGGTAATGAGTATAGTAATTGTAGTTCTATCGATCATATAAGCATATTGTGGCTAATAATATGAGTTAGATTGATAATAATAAGAGCAACAAGTATAGTAATTGCCGTTCTATCGATCATATAAGCATAATATGGCTAATAATATGAGTTAGATTGATAATAATAAGTGTAATAAGTGTAGTAATTATCGTTCTACCAATCATATAAGCATAATATGGCTAATAATATGAGTTAGATTGATAATAATAAGAGTAATAAGTATAGTAACTATCGTTCTACCGATCATATAAGCATAATATGGCTAATAATATGAGTTAGATTGATAATAATAAGACTAAGGAGTATAGTAATTGTCGTTCTATCGATCATATAAGCATAATATGGCTAATAATATGAGTTAGATTGATAATAGTGAGTGTAATAAGTATAGTAATTGTCGTTCTGTCGATCATATAAGCATAGTATGGCTAATAATATGAGTTAGATTGATAATAGTGAGTGCAATAAGTATAGTAATTGTCGTTCTGTCGATCATATAAGCATAGTATGGCTAATAATATGAATTCGATTGATAATAATAAGAGTAATAAGTATAGTAATTGTAGTTCTATCGATCATATAAGCATAATATGGCTAATAATATGAGTTAGGATGATAATAATAAGAGTAAAAAGTATAGTACTTGTCGTTCTATCGATCATATAATCATAATATGGCTAATAATATGAGTTAGATTGATAATAATAAGAGTAATGTGTATAGTAATTTTCGTTCTATCGATCATATAAGCATAAGATGGCAAATAATATGAGTTAGATTGATAATAATAAGAGTAGTAAGTATAGTAATTGTCGTTCTATCGATCATATAAGCATAATATGGCTAACAATGTGAGTTAGATTGATAATAATAAGACTAATAAGTATAGTAATTGTAGTTCTATCGATCATATAAGCATAATATGGCTAATAATATGAGTTCGATTGATAATAATAAGAGTAATAAGTATAGTAATTGTAGTTCTATCGATCATATAAGCATAATATGGCTAATAATATGAGTTAGATTGATAATAATAAGGGTAATGAGTATAGTAATTGTAGTTCTATCGATCCTATAAGCATAATGTGGCTAATAATATGAGTTAGATTGATAATAATAAGAGCAATAAGTATAGTAATTGTCGTTCTACCGATCATATAAGCATAATATGGCTAACAATGTGAGTTAGATTGATAATAATAAGACTAATAAGTATATTAATTGTAGTTCTATCGATCATATAAGCATAATATGGCTAATAATATGGGTTCGATTGATAATAATAAGAGTAATAAGTATAGTAATTGTAGTTCCATCGATCATATAAGCATAATATGGCTAATAATATGAGTTAGATTGATAATAATAAGAGTAATGAGTATAGTAATTGTAGTTCTATCGATCCTATAAGCATAATGTGGCTAATAATATGAGTTAGATTGATAATAATAAGTGTAATAAGTACAGTAATTATCGTTCTACCGGTCATATAAGCATAATATGGCTAATAATATGAGTTAGATTGATAATAGTAAGAGTAATGAGTATAGTAGTTGTAGTTCTATCGATCATGTCTGCATAATATGGTTAATAATATGAGCTAGATTGATAATATAAGAGTAATAAGTATAGTAATTGTAGTTCTATCGATCATATAAGCATAATATGGCTAATAATATGATTTAGATTGATAATAATAAGACTATTAAGTATAGTAATTATCGTTCCACCGATCATACAAGCATAATGTGGCTAATAATATGAGTTAGATTGATAATAATAAGTGTAATAAGTATAGTAATTATCGTTCTACCGATCATATAAGCATAATATGGCTAATAATATGAGTTAGATTGATAATAATAAGAGTAAAAAGTATAGTAATTGTCGTTCTATCGATCATATAATCATAATATGGCTAATAATATGAGTTAGATTGATAATAATAAGACTAATAAGTATAGTAATTGTCGTTCTATCGATCATATAAGCATAATATGGCTAATAATATGAGTTAGATTGATAATAATAAGTGTAATAAGTATAGTAATTATCGTTCTACCGATCATATAAGCATAATATGGCTAATAATATGAGTTCGATTGATAATAATAAGAGTAATAAGTATAGTAATTGTCGTTCTATCGATCATATAAGCATAATATGGCTAATAATATGAGTTAGATTGATAATAATAAGAATAATAAGTATAGTAATTGTCGTTCTATCGATCATAAAAGCATAGTATGGCTAATAATATGAGCTAGATTGATAATAATAAGAGTAATAAGTATAGTAATTGTCGTTCTATCGATCATATAAGCATAATATGGCTAACAATGTGAGTTAGATTGATAATAATAAGACTAATAAGTATAGTAATTGTAGTTCTATCGATCATATAAGCATAATATGGCTAATAATATGAGTTAGATTGATAATAATAAGTGTAATAAGTACAGTAATTATCGTTCTACCGACCACATAAGCATATATGGCTAATAATATGAGTTAGATTGATAATAGTAAGAGTAATGAGTATAGTAGTTGTAGTTCTATCGATCATGTCTGCATAATATGGTTAATAATATGAGCTAGATTGATAATAATAAGAGTAATAAGTATAGTAATTGTAGTTCTATCGATCATATAAGCATAATATGGCTAATAATATGAGTTAGATTGATATAATAAGTGTAATAAGTATAGTAATTATCGTTCTACCGATCATATAAGCATAATATGGCTAATAATATGAGTTAGATTGATAATAGTAAGAGTAATGAGTATAGTAGTTGTAGTTCTATCGATCATGTCTGCATAATATGGTTAATAATATGAGCTAGATTGATAATAATAAGAGTAATGAATATAGTAATTGTAGTTCTATCGATCATATAAGCATAATATGGCTAATAATATGAGTTAGATTGATAATAGTGAGTGTAATAAGTATAGTAATTGTCGTCCTGTCGATCATATAAGCATAGTATGGCTAATAATATGAGTTAGATTGATAATAGTGAGTGCAATAAGTATAGTAATTGTCGTTCTGTCGATCATATAAGCATAGTATGGCTAATAATATGAGTTCGATTGATAATAATAAGAGTAATAAATATAGTATTGTAGTCTATCGATCATATCTGCATAATATGGTAATAATATGAGTTAGATTGATAATAAGAGTAAAAAGTATAGTAATTGTCGTTCTATCGATCATATAATCATAATATGGCTAATAATATGAGTTAGATTGATAATAATAGTGTAATAAGTACAGTATTATCGTTCTACGATCATATAAGCATAATATGGCTAATAATATGAGTTAGATTGATAATAGTTAAGAGTAATGAGTATAGTAGTTGTAGTTCTATCGATCATGTCTGCATAATATGGTTAATAATATGAGCTAGATTGATAATAATAAGAGTAATAAGTATAGTAATTGTAGTTCTATCGATCATATAAGCATAATATGGCTAAT
>NW_027474481.1:0-39986 GCF_050947335.1 Megachile rotundata
AATTTTGCTCGTTTTGCACGAATTATGCTCATTTTCGCACGATTCAGCCTCTAATTCGCACATATCAGCTGTAATTCGACTCTGTACTATCTAGTTATGTTAAGTTATCGTAACTGAGCACAATTCAACACCACAATGAACAATTTTGCTCGTTTTGCACGAATTTTGCTCGTTTTGAACGAATTTTGTTCATTTTCGAACGATTCAGCCTCTAATTCGCACATATCCGCTGTATTTCGACTCTGTACTATCTAGTTATGTTAAGTTATCCTATCTGAGCACAATTCGACACCACAATGAACAATTTTGCTCGTTTTGCAAGAATTATGCTCATTTTCGCACGATTCAGCCTCTAATTCGCACATATCCGCTGTAATTCGACTCTGTAGTATCTAGTTACGTTAAGTTATCCTATCTGAGCACAATTCGACACCACAATGAACAATTTTGCTTGTTTTGCAAGAATTATGCTCATTTTCGCACGATTCAGCCTCTAATTCGCACATATCCGCTGTAATTCGACTCTGTACTATCTAGTAATGTTAAGTTATCCTATCTGAGCACAATTCGACACCACAATGAACAATTTTGCTCGTTTTGCACGAATTATGCTCATTTTCGCACGATTCAGCCTCTAATTCGCACATATCCGCTGTAATTCGACTCTGTACTATCTAGTTATGTTAGGTTATCCTATCTGAGCACAATTCAACACCACAATGAACAATTTTGCTCGTTTTGCACGAATTATGCTCATTTTCGCACGATTCAGCCTCTAATTCGCACATATCCGCTGCAATTCGACTCTGTACTATCTAGTTATGTTAAGTTATCGTAACTGAGCACAATTCAACACCGCAATGAACAATTTTGCTCGTTTTGAACGAATTATGCTCATTTTCGCACGATTCAGCCTCTAATTCGCACATATCCGCTGTAATTCGACTCTGTACTATCTAGTTATGTTAAGTTATCCTATCTGAGCACAATTCAACACCACAATGAACAATTTTGCTTGTTTTGAACGAATTTTGCTCATTTTCGAACGATTCAGCCTCTAATTCGCACATATCCGCTGTAATTCGACTCTGTACTATCTAGTCATGTTAAGTTATCGTAACTGAGCACAATTTCACACCACAATAAACAATTTTGCTCGTTTTGAACGAATTATGCTCATTTTCGCACGATTCAGCATCTAATTCGCACATATCCGCTGTAATTCGGCTCTGTACTATCTAGTCATGTTAAGTTATCGTAACTGAGCACAATTCAACACCACAATGAACAATTTTGCTCGTTTTGAACGAATTATGCTCATTTTCGCACGATTCAGCCTCTAATTCGCACATGTCCGCAGTAATTCGACTCTGTACTATCTAGTCATGTTAAGTTATCGTAACTGAGCACAATTCAACACTACAATGAACAATTTTGCTCGTTTAGAACGAATTATGCACATTTTCGCACGATTCAGACTCTAATTCGCACATATCCGCTGTAATTCGACTCTGTACTATCTAGTTATGTTAAGTTATCCTATCTGAGCACAATTCAACACCACAATGAACAATTTTGCTCGTTTTGCACGAATTATGCTCATTTTCGCACGATTCAGCCTCTAATTCGCACATATCCGCTGTAATTCGACTCTGTACTATCTAGTTATGTTAAGTTATCCTATCTGAGCACAATTCAACACCACAATGAACAATTTTGCTCGTTTTGCACGAATTTTGCTCGTTTTGAACGAATTTTGCTCATTTTCGAACGATTCAGCCTCTAATTCGCACATATCCGCTGTAATTCGACTCTGTACTATCTAGTTATGTTAAGTTATCCTATCTGAGCACAATTCAACACCACAATGAACAATTTTGCTCGTTTTGCACGAATTATGCTCATTTTCGCACGATTCAGCCTCTAATTCGCACATATCCGCTGTAATTCGACTCTGTACTATCTAGTTATGTTAAGTTATCGTAACTGAGCACAATTCAACACCACAATGAACAATTTTGCTCGTTTTGAACGAATTATGCTCATTTTCGCACGATTCAGCCTCTAATTCGCACATATCCGCTGTAATTCGACTCTGTACTATCTAGTCATGTTAAGTTATCGTAACTGAGCGCAATTCAACACCACAATGAAGAATTTTGCTCGTTTTGCACGAATTATGCTCATTTTCGCACGATTCAGCCTCTAATTCGCACATATCCGCTGTAATTCGACTCTGTACTATCTAGTTATTTTAAGTTATCCTATCTGAGCACAATTCAACACCACAATGAACAATTTTGCTCGTTTTGCACGAATTTTGCTCGTTTTGAACGAATTTTGCTCATTTTCGAACGATTCAGCCTCTAATTTGCACATATCCGCTGTAATTCGACTCTGTACTATCTAGTCATGTTAAGTTATCGTAACTGAGCACAAATCAACACCACAATGAACAATTTTGCTCGTTTTGCACGAATTATGCTCTGTTTCGCACGATTCAGCCTCTAATTCGCACATATCCGCTGTAATTCGACTCTGTACTATCTAGTTATGTTAAGTTATCCTATCTGAGCACAATTCAACACCACAATGAACAATTTTGCTCGTTTTGCACGAATTATGCTCATTTTCGCACGATTCAGCCTCTAATTCGCACATATCCGCTGTAATTCGACTCTGTACTATCTAGTTATGTTAAGTTATCCTATCTGAGCACAATTCAACACCACAATGAACAATTTTGCTCGTTTTGCACGAATTTTGCTCGTTTTGAACGAATTTTGCTCATTTTCGAACGATTCAGCCTCTAATTCGCACATATCCGCTGTAATTCGACTCTGTACTATCTAGTTATGTTAAGTTATCCTATCTGAGCACAATTCAACACCACAATGAACAATTTTGCTCGTTTTGCACGAATTACGCTCATTTTCGCACGATTCAGCCTCTAATTCGCACATATCCGCTGTAATTCGACTCTGTAGTATTTATTTATGTTAAGTTATCGTAACTGAGCACAATTCAACACCACAATGAACAATTTTGCTCGTTTTGAACGAATTATGCTCATTTTCGCACGATTCAGCCTCTAATTCGCACATATCCGCTGTAATTCGACTCTGTACTATCTAGTCATGTTAAGTTATCGTAACTGAGCACAATTCAACACCACAATGAACAATTTTGCTCGTTTTGCACGAATTATGCTCATTTTCGCACGATTCAGCCTCTAATTCGCAAATATCCGCTGTAATTCGACTCTGTACTATCTAGTTATGTTAAGTTATCCTATCTGAGCACAATTCAACACCACAATGAACAATTTTGCTTGTTTTGCACGAATTTTGCTCGTTTTGAACGAATTTTGCTCATTTTCGAACGATTCAGCCTCTAATTCGCACATATCCGCTCTAATTCGACTCTGTACTATCTAGTCATGTTAAGTTATCGTAACTGAGCACAATTTAACACCACAATAAACAATTTTGCTCGTTTTGAACGAATTATGCTCATTTTCGCACGATTCAGCATCTAATTCGCACATATCCGCTGTAATTCGACTCTGTACTATCTAGTTATGTTAAGTTATCCTATCTGAGCACAATTCAACACCACAATGAACAATTTTGCTCGTTTTGCACGAATTATGCTCATTTTCGCACGATTCAGCCTCTAATTCGCACATATCCGCTGTAATTCGACTCTGTACTATCTAGTTATGTTAAGTTATCCTATCTGAGCACAATTCAACACCACAATGAACAATTTTGCTCGTTTTGCACGAATTATGCTCATTTTCGCACGATTCAGCCTCTAATTCGCACATATCCGCTGTAATTCGACTCTGTACTATCTAGTTATGTTAAGTTATCCTATCTGAGCACAATTCAACACCACAATGAACAATTTTGCTCGTTTTGCACGAATTATGCTCATTTTCGCACGATTCAGCCTCTAATTCGCACATATCAGCTGTAATTCGACTCTGTACTATCTAGTTATGTTAAGTTATCGTAACTGAGCACAATTCAACACCACAATGAACAATTTTGCTCGTTTTGCAAGAATTATGCTCATTTTCGCACGATTCAGCCTCTAATTCGCACATATCCGCTGTAATTCGACTCTGTACTATCTAGTTATGTTAAGTTATCCTATCTGAGCACAATTCAACACCACAATGAACAATTTTGCTCGTTTTGAACGAATTTTGCTCATTTTCGAACGATTCAGCCTCTAATTCACACATATCCGCTGTATCGACTCTGTACTATCTAGTCATGTTAAGTTATCGTAACTGAGCACAATTCAACACCACAATGAACAATTTTGCTCGTTTTGCAAGAATTATGCTCATTTTCGCACGATTCAGCCTCTAATTCGCACATATCCGATGTAATTCGACTCTGTACTATCTAGTTATGTTAAGTTATCGTAACTGAACACAGTTCAACACCACAATGAACAATTTTGCTCGTTTTGCACGAATTATGCTCATTTTCGCACGATTCAGCCTCTAATTCGCACATATCCGCTGTAATTCGACTCTGTACTATCTAGTTATGTTAAGTTATCCTATCTGAGCACAATTCAACACCACAATGAACAATTTTGCTCGTTTTGAACGAATTTTGCTCATTTTCGAACGATTCAGCCTCTAATTCACACATATCCGCTGTAATTCGACTCTGTACTATCTAGTCATGTTAAGTTATCGTAACTGAGCACAATTCAACACCACAATGAACAATTTTGCTCGTTTTGAACGAATTTTGCACATTTTCGAACGATTCAGCCTCTAATTCGCACATATCCGCTGTAATTCGACTCTGTACTATCTAGTCATGTTAAGTTATCGTAACTGAGCACAATTCAACACCACAATGAACAATTTTGCTCGTTTTGCAAGAATTATGCTCATTTTCGCACGATTCAGCCTCTAATTCGCACATATCCGCTGTAATTCGACTCTGTACTATCTAGTTATGTTAAGTTATCGTAACTGAGCACAATTCAACACCACAATGAACAATTTTGCTCGTTTTGAACGAATTATGCTCATTTTCGCACGATTCAGCCTCTAATTCGCAAATATCCGCTGTAATTCGACTCTGTACTATCTAGTTATGTTAAGTTATCCTATCTGAGCACAATTCAACACCACAATGAACAATTTTGCTCGTTTTGCACGAATTATGCTCATTTTCGCACGATTCAGCCTCTAATTCGCACATATCCGCTGTAATTCGACTCTGTACTATCTAGTTATGTTAAGTTATCCTATCTGAGCACAATTCAACACCACAATGAACAATTTTGCTCGTTTTGCACGAATTATGCTCATTTTCGCACGATTCAGCCTCTAATTCGCACATATCCGCTGTAATTCGACTCTGTACTATCTAGTTATGTTAAGTTATCGTAACTGAGCACAATTCAACACCACAATGAACAATTTTGCTCGTTTCGCACGAATTTTGCTCGTTTTGAACGAATTTTGCTCATTTTCGAACGATTCAGCCTCTAATTCGCACATATCCGCTGTAATTCGACTCTGTACTATCTAGTCATGTTAAGTTATCGTAACTGAGCACAATTCAACACCACAATGAACAATTTTGCTCGTTTTGCAAGAATTATGCTCATTTTCGCACGATTCAGCCTCTAATTCGCACATATCCGCTGTAATTCGACTCTGTACTATCTAGTCATGTTAAGTTATCGTAACTGAGCACAATTCAACACCACAATGAACAATTTTGCTCGTTTTGCAAGAATTATGCTCATTTTCGCACGATTCAGCCTCTAATTCGCACATATCCGCTGTAATTCGACTCTGTACTATCTAGTCATGTTAAGTTATCGTAACTGAGCACAATTCAACACCACAATGAACAATTTTGCTCGTTTTGCAAGAATTATGCTCATTTTCGCACGATTCAGCCTCTAATTCGCACATATCCGCTGTAATTCGACTCTGTACTATCTAGTTATGTTAAGTTATCCTATCTGAGCACAATTCAACACCACAATGAACAATTTTGCTCGTTTTGAACGAATTTTGCTCATTTTCGAACGATTCAGCCTCTAATTCACACATATCCGCTGTAATTCGACTCTGTACTATCTAGTCATGTTAAGTTATCGTAACTGAGCACAATTCAACACCACAATGAACAATTTTGCTCGTTTTGAACGAATTTTGCACATTTTCGAACGATTCAGCCTCTAATTCGCACATATCCGCTGTAATTCGACTCTGTACTATCTAGTCATGTTAAGTTATCGTAACTGAGCACAATTCAACACCACAATGAACAATTTTGCTCGTTTTGCAAGAATTATGCTCATTTTCGCACGATTCAGCCTCTAATTCGCACATATCCGCTGTAATTCGACTCTGTACTATCTAGTTATGTTAAGTTATCGTAACTGAGCACAATTCAACACCACAATGAACAATTTTGCTCGTTTTGAACGAATTATGCTCATTTTCGCACGATTCAGCCTCTAATTCGCAAATATCCGCTGTAATTCGACTCTGTACTATCTAGTTATGTTAAGTTATCCTATCTGAGCACAATTCAACACCACAATGAACAATTTTGCTTGTTTTGCACGAATTTTGCTCGTTTTGAACGAATTTCGCTCATTTTCGAACGATTCAGCATCTAATTCGCACATATCCGCTGTAATTCGACTCTGTACTATCTAGTTATGTTAAGTTATCCTATCTGAGCACAATTCAACACCACAATGAACAATTTTGCTCGTTTTGCACGAATTATGCTCATTTTCGCACGATTCAGCCTCTAATTCGCACATATCCGCTGTAATTCGACTCTGTACTATCTAGTTATGTTAAGTTATCCTATCTGAGCACAATTCAACACCACAATGAACAATTTTGCTCGTTTTGCACGAATTATGCTCATTTTCGCACGATTCAGCCTCTAATTCGCACATATCCGCTGTAATTCGACTCTGTACTATCTAGTTATGTTAAGTTATCCTATCTGAGCACAATTCAACACCACAATGAACAATTTTGCTCGTTTTGCACGAATTATGCTCATTTTCGCACGATTCAGCCTCTAATTCGCACATATCAGCTGTAATTCGACTCTGTACTATCTAGTTATGTTAAGTTATCGTAACTGAGCACAATTCAACACCACAATGAACAATTTTGCTCGTTTTGCACGAATTTTGCTCGTTTTGAACGAATTTTGTTCATTTTCGAACGATTCAGCCTCTAATTCGCACATATCCGCTGTATTTCGACTCTGTACTATCTAGTTATGTTAAGTTATCCTATCTGAGCACAATTCGACACCACAATGAACAATTTTGCTCGTTTTGCAAGAATTATGCTCATTTTCGCACGATTCAGCCTCTAATTCGCACATATCCGCTGTAATTCGACTCTGTAGTATCTAGTTACGTTAAGTTATCCTATCTGAGCACAATTCGACACCACAATGAACAATTTTGCTTGTTTTGCAAGAATTATGCTCATTTTCGCACGATTCAGCCTCTAATTCGCACATATCCGCTGTAATTCGACTCTGTACTATCTAGTAATGTTAAGTTATCCTATCTGAGCACAATTCGACACCACAATGAACAATTTTGCTCGTTTTGCACGAATTATGCTCATTTTCGCACGATTCAGCCTCTAATTCGCACATATCCGCTGTAATTCGACTCTGTACTATCTAGTTATGTTAGGTTATCCTATCTGAGCACAATTCAACACCACAATGAACAATTTTGCTCGTTTTGCACGAATTATGCTCATTTTCGCACGATTCAGCCTCTAATTCGCACATATCCGCTGCAATTCGACTCTGTACTATCTAGTTATGTTAAGTTATCGTAACTGAGCACAATTCAACACCGCAATGAACAATTTTGCTCGTTTTGAACGAATTATGCTCATTTTCGCACGATTCAGCCTCTAATTCGCACATATCCGCTGTAATTCGACTCTGTACTATCTAGTTATGTTAAGTTATCCTATCTGAGCACAATTCAACACCACAATGAACAATTTTGCTTGTTTTGAACGAATTTTGCTCATTTTCGAACGATTCAGCCTCTAATTCGCACATATCCGCTGTAATTCGACTCTGTACTATCTAGTCATGTTAAGTTATCGTAACTGAGCACAATTTCACACCACAATAAACAATTTTGCTCGTTTTGAACGAATTATGCTCATTTTCGCACGATTCAGCATCTAATTCGCACATATCCGCTGTAATTCGGCTCTGTACTATCTAGTCATGTTAAGTTATCGTAACTGAGCACAATTCAACACCACAATGAACAATTTTGCTCGTTTTGAACGAATTATGCTCATTTTCGCACGATTCAGCCTCTAATTCGCACATGTCCGCAGTAATTCGACTCTGTACTATCTAGTCATGTAAAGTTATCGTAACTGAGCACAATTCAACACTACAATGAACAATTTTGCTCGTTTAGAACGAATTATGCACATTTTCGCACGATTCAGACTCTAATTCGCACATATCCGCTGTAATTCGACTCTGTACTATCTAGTTATGTTAAGTTATCCTATCTGAGCACAATTCAACACCACAATGAACAATTTTGCTCGTTTTGCACGAATTATGCTCATTTTCGCACGATTCAGCCTCTAATTCGCACATATCCGCTGTAATTCGACTCTGTACTATCTAGTTATGTTAAGTTATCCTATCTGAGCACAATTCAACACCACAATGAACAATTTTGCTCGTTTTGCACGAATTTTGCTCGTTTTGAACGAATTTTGCTAATTTTCGAACGATTCAGCCTCTAATTCGCACATATCCGCTGTAATTCGACTCTGTACTATCTAGTTATGTTAAGTTATCCTATCTGAGCACAATTCAACACCACAATGAACAATTTTGCTCGTTTTGCACGAATTATGCTCATTTTCGCACGATTCAGCCTCTAATTCGCACATATCCGCTGTAATTCGACTCTGTACTATCTAGTTATGTTAAGTTATCGTAACTGAGCACAATTCAACACCACAATGAACAATTTTGCTCGTTTTGAACGAATTATGCTCATTTTCGCACGATTCAGCCTCTAATTCGCACATATCCGCTGTAATTCGACTCTGTACTATCTAGTCATGTTAAGTTATCGTAACTGAGCGCAATTCAACACCACAATGAAGAATTTTGCTCGTTTTGCGCGAATTATGCTCATTTTCGCACGATTCAGCCTCTAATTCGCACATATCCGCTGTAATTCGACTCTGTACTATCTAGTTATTTTAAGTTATCCTATCTGAGCACAATTCAACACCACAATGAACAATTTTGCTCGTTTTGCACGAATTTTGCTCGTTTTGAACGAATTTTGCTCATTTTCGAACGATTCAGCCTCTAATTTGCACATATCCGCTGTAATTCGACTCTGTACTATCTAGTCATGTTAAGTTATCGTAACTGAGCACAAATCAACACCACAATGAACAATTTTGCTCGTTTTGCACGAATTATGCTCTGTTTCGCACGATTCAGCCTCTAATTCGCACATATCCGCTGTAATTCGACTCTGTACTATCTAGTTATGTTAAGTTATCCTATCTGAGCACAATTCAACACCACAATGAACAATTTTGCTCGTTTTGCACGAATTATGCTCATTTTCGCACGATTCAGCCTCTAATTCGCACATATCCGCTGTAATTCGACTCTGTACTATCTAGTTATGTTAAGTTATCCTATCTGAGCACAATTCAACACCACAATGAACAATTTTGCTCGTTTTGCACGAATTTTGCTCGTTTTGAACGAATTTTGCTCATTTTCGAACGATTCAGCCTCTAATTCGCACATATCCGCTGTAATTCGACTCTGTACTATCTAGTTATGTTAAGTTATCCTATCTGAGCACAATTCAACACCACAATGAACAATTTTGCTCGTTTTGCACGAATTACGCTCATTTTCGCACGATTCAGCCTCTAATTCGCACATATCCGCTGTAATTCGACTCTGTAGTATTTATTTATGTTAAGTTATCGTAACTGAGCACAATTCAACACCACAATGAACAATTTTGCTCGTTTTGAACGAATTATGCTCATTTTCGCACGATTCAGCCTCTAATTCGCACATATCCGCTGTAATTCGACTCTGTACTATCTAGTCATGTTAAGTTATCGTAACTGAGCACAATTCAACACCACAATGAACAATTTTGCTCGTTTTGCACGAATTATGCTCATTTTCGCACGATTCAGCCCCTAATTCGCACATATCCGCTGTAATTCGACTCTGTACTATCTAGTTATTTTAAGTTATCCTATCTGAGCACAATTCAACACCACAATGAACAATTTTGCTCGTTTTGCACGAATTTTGCTCGTTTTGAACGAATTTTGCTCATTTTTGAACGATTCAGCCTCTAATTTGCACATATCCGCTGTAATTCGACTCTGTACTATCTAGTCATGTTAAGTTATCGTAACTGAGCACAATTCAACACCACAATGAACAATTTTGCTCGTTTTGCAAGAATAATGCTCATTTTCGCACGATTCAGCCTCTAATTCGCACATATCCGCTGTAATTCGACTCTGTACTATCTAGTTATGTTAAGTTATCGTAACTGAGCACAATTCAACACCACAGTGAACAATTTTGCTCGTTTTGCACGAATTTTGCTCGTTTTGCACGAATTTTTCTCGTTTTGAACGAATTTTGCTCATTTTCGAACGATTCAGCCTCTAATTTGCACATATCCGCTGTAATTCGACTCTGTACTATCTAGTCATGTTAAGTTATCGTAACTGAGCACAATTTCACACCACAATAAACAATTTTGCTCGTTTTGAACGAATTATGCTCATTTTCGCACGATTCAGCATCTAATTCGCACATATCCGCTGTAATTCGGCTCTGTACTATCTAGTCATGTTAAGTTATCGTAACTGAGCACAATTCAACACCACAATGAACAATTTTGCTCGTTTTGAACGAATTATGCTCATTTTCGCACGATTCAGCCTCTAATTCGCACATATCCGCAGTAATTCGACTCTGTACTATCTAGTCATGTTAAGTTATCGTAACTGAGCACAATTCAACACTACAATGAACAATTTTGCTCGTTTTGAACGAATTATGCACATTTTCGCACGATTCAGACTCTAATTCGCACATATCCGCTGTAATTCGACTCTGTACTATCTAGTTATGTTAAGTTATCCTATCTGAGCACAATTCAACACCACAATGAACAATTTTGCTCGTTTTGCACGAATTTTGCTCGTTTTGCACGAATTTTGCTCGTTTTGAACGAATTTTGTTCATTTTCGAACGATTCAGCCTCTAATTCGCACATATCCGCTGTATTTCGACTCTGTACTATCTAGTAATGTTAAGTTATCCTATCTGAGCACAATTCGACACCACAATGAACAATTTTGCTTGTTTTGCAAGAATTATGCTCATTTTCGCACGATTCAGCCTCTAATTCGCACATATCCGCTGTAATTCGACTCTGTACTATCTAGTAATGTTAAGTTATCCTATCTGAGCACAATTCGACACCACAATGAACAATTTTGCTCGTTTTGCACGAATTATGCTCATTTTCGCACGATTCAGCCTCTAATTCGCACATATCCGCTGTAATTCGACTCTGTACTATCTAGTTATGTTAGGTTATCCTATCTGAGGACAATTCAACACCACAATGAACAATTTTGCTCGTTTTGCACGAATTATGCTCATTTTCGCACGATTCAGCCTCTAATTCGCACAAATCCGCTGTAATTCGACTCTGTACTATCTAGTTATGTTAAGTTATCGTAACTGAGCACAATTCAACACCACAATGAACAATTTTGCTCGTTTTGAACGAATTATGCTCATTTTCGCACGATTCAGCCTCTAATTCGCACATATCCGCTGTAATTCGACTCTGTACTATGTAGTTATGTTAAGTTATCCTATCTGAGCACAATTCAACACCACAATGAACAATTTTGCTTGTTTTGCACGAATTTTGCTCGTTTTGAACGAATTCTGCTCATTTTCGAACGATTCAGCCTCTAATTCGCACATATCCGCTGTAATTCGACTCTGTACTATCTAGTCATGTTAAGTTATCGTAACTGAACACAATTCAACACCACAATGAACAATTTTGCTCGTTTTGAACGAATTATGCTCATTTTCGCACGATTCAGCCTCTAATTCGCACATATCCGCAGTAATTCGACTCTGTACTATCTAGTCATGTTAAGTTATCGTAACTGAGCACAATTCAACACTACAATGAACAATTTTGCTCGTTTTGAACGAATTATGCACATTTTCGCACGATTCAGACTCTAATTCGCACATATCCGCTGTAATTCGACTCTGTACTATCTAGTTATGTTAAGTTATCCTATCTGAGCACAATTCAACACCACAATGAACAATTTTGCTCGTTTTGCACGAATTTTGCTCGTTTTGCACGAATTTTGCTCGTTTTGAACGAATTTTGTTCATTTTCGAACGATTCAGCCTCTAATTCGCACATATCCGCTGTATTTCGACTCTGTACTATCTAGTAATGTTAAGTTATCCTATCTGAGCACAATTCGACACCACAATGAACAATTTTGCTTGTTTTGCAAGAATTATGCTCATTTTCGCACGATTCAGCCTCTAATTCGCACATATCCGCTGTAATTCGACTCTGTACTATCTAGTAATGTTAAGTTATCCTATCTGAGCACAATTCGACACCACAATGAACAATTTTGCTCGTTTTGCACGAATTATGCTCATTTTCGCACGATTCAGCCTCTAATTCGCACATATCCGCTGTAATTCGACTCTGTACTATCTAGTTATGTTAGGTTATCCTATCTGAGGACAATTCAACACCACAATGAACAATTTTGCTCGTTTTGCACGAATTATGCTCATTTTCGCACGATTCAGCCTCTAATTCGCACAAATCCGCTGTAATTCGACTCTGTACTATCTAGTTATGTTAAGTTATCGTAACTGAGCACAATTCAACACCACAATGAACAATTTTGCTCGTTTTGAACGAATTATGCTCATTTTCGCACGATTCAGCCTCTAATTCGCACATATCCGCTGTAATTCGACTCTGTACTATGTAGTTATGTTAAGTTATCCTATCTGAGCACAATTCAACACCACAATGAACAATTTTGCTTGTTTTGCACGAATTTTGCTCGTTTTGAACGAATTCTGCTCATTTTCGAACGATTCAGCCTCTAATTCGCACATATCCGCTGTAATTCGACTCTGTACTATCTAGTCATGTTAAGTTATCGTAACTGAACACAATTCAACACCACAATGAACAATTTTGCTCGTTTTGAACGAATTATGCTCATTTTCGCACGATTCAGCCTCTAATTCGCACATATCCGCAGTAATTCGACTCTGTACTATCTAGTCATGTTAAGTTATCGTAACTGAGCACAATTCAACACTACTATGAACAATTTTGCTCGTTTTGAACGAATTATGCACATTTTCGCACGATTCAGACTCTAATTCGCACATATCCGCTGTAATTCGACTCTGTACTATCTAGTTATGTTAAGTTATCCTATCTGAGCACAATTCAACACCATAATGAACAATTTTGCTCGTTTTGCACGAATTATGCTCATTTTCGCACGATTCAGCCTCTAATTCGCACATATCCGCTGTAATTCGACTCTGTACTATCTAGTTATGTTAAGTTATCCTATCTGAGCACAATTCAACACCACAGTGAACAATTTTGCTCGTTTTGCACGAATTATGCTTATTTTCGCACGATTCAGCCTCTAATTCGCACATATCCGCTGTAATTCGACTCTGTACTATCTAGTTATGTTAAGTTATCCTATCTGAGCACAATTCAACACCACAATGAACAGTTTTGCTCGTTTTGCACGAATTTTGCTCGTTTTGAACGAATTTTGCTCATTTTCGAACGATTCAGCCTCTAATTCGCACATATCCGCTGTAATTCGACTCTGTACTATCTAGTTATGTTAAGTTATCCTATCTGAGCACAATTCAACACCACAATGAACAATTTTGCTCGTTTTGCACGAATTATGCTCATTTTCGCACGATTCAGCCTCTAATTCGCACATATCCGCTGTCATTCGACTCTGTACTATCTAGTTATGTTAAGTTATCGTAACTGAGCACAATTCAACACCACAATGAACAATTTTGCTCGTTTTGAACGAATTATGCTCATTTTCGCACGATTCAGCCTCTAATTCGCACATATCCGCTGTAATTCGACTCTGTACTATCTAGTCATGTTAAGTTATCGTAACTGAGCACAATTCAACACCACAATGAACAATTTTGCTCGTTTTGCAAGAATTATGCTCATTTTCGCACGATTCAGCCTCTAATTCGCACATATCCGCTGTAATTCGCCTCTGTACTATCTAGTTATGTTAAGTTATCGTAACTGAGCACAATTCAACACCACAATGAACAATTTTGCTCGTTTTGAACGAATTATGCTCATTTTCGCACGATTCAGCCTCTAATTCGCACATATCCGCTGTAATTCGACTCTGTACTATCTAGTTATGTTAAGTTATCCTATCTGAGCACAATTCAACACCACAATGAACAATTTTGCTTGTTTTGCACGAATTTTGCTCGTTTTGCACGAATTTTGCTCGTTTTGAACGAATTTTGCTCATTTTCGAACGATTCAGCCTCTAATTCGCACATATCCGCTGTATTTCGACTCTGTACTATCTAGTTATGTTAAGTTATGCTATCTGAGCACAATTCGACACCACAATGAACAATTTTGCTCGTTTTGCAAGAATTATGCTCATTTTCGCACGATTCAGCCTCTAATTCGCACATATCCGCTGTAATTCGACTCTGTACTATCTAGTTACGTTAAGTTATCCTATCTGAGCACAATTCGACACCACAATGAACAATTTTGCTTGTTTTGCAAGAATTATGCTCATTTTCGCACGATTCAGCCTCTAATTCGCACATATCCGCTGTAATTCGACTCTGTACTATCTAGTAATGTTAAGTTATCCTATCTGAGCACAATTCGACACCACAATGAACAATTTTGCTCGTTTTGCACGAATTATGATCATTTTCGCACGATTCAGCCTCTAATTCGCACATATCCGCTGTAATTCGACTCTGTACTATCTAGTTATGTTAGGTTATCCTATCTGAGCACAATTCAACACCACAATGAACAATTTTGCTCGTTTTGCACGAATTATGCTCATTTTCGCACGATTCAGCCTCTAATTCGCACATATCCGCTGTATTTCGACTCTGTACTATCTAGTAATGTTAAGTTATCCTATCTGAGCACAATTCGACACCACAATGAACAATTTTGCTCGTTTTGCACGAATTATGCTCATTTTCGCACGATTCAGCCTCTAATTCGCACATATCCGCTGTAATTCGACTCTGTACTATCTAGTTATGTTAGGTTATCCTATCTGAGCACAATTCAACACCACAATGAACAATTTTGCTCGTTTTGCACGAATTATGCTCATTTTCGCACGATTCAGCCTCTAATTCGCACATATCCGCTGCAATTCGACTCTGTACTATCTAGTTATGTTAAGTTATCGTAACTGAGCACAACTCAACACCACAATGAACAATTTTGCTCGTTTTGAACGAATTATGCTCATTTTCGCACGATTCAGCCTCTAATTCGCACATATCCGCTGTAATTCGACTCTGTACTATCTAGTTATGTTAAGTTATCCTATCTGAGCACAATTCAACACCACAATGAACAATTTTGCTTGTTTTGAACGAATTTTGCTCATTTTCGAACGATTCAGCCTCTAATTCGCACATATCCGCTGTAATTCGACTCTGTACTATCTAGTCATGTTAAGTTATCGTAACTGAGCACAATTTCACACCACAATAAACAATTTTGCTCGTTTTGAACGAATTATGCTCATTTTCGCACGATTCAGCATCTAATTCGCACATATCCGCTGTAATTCGGCTCTGTACTATCTAGTCATGTTAAGTTATCGTAACTGAGCACAATTCAACACCACAATGAACAATTTTGCTCGTTTTGAACGAATTATGCTCATTTTCGCACGATTCAGCCTCTAATTCGCACATATCCGCAGTAATTCGAC
This sequence comes from Megachile rotundata, assembly GCF_050947335.1. Taxonomy (NCBI): domain Eukaryota; kingdom Metazoa; phylum Arthropoda; class Insecta; order Hymenoptera; family Megachilidae; genus Megachile; species Megachile rotundata. The sequence goes on from NW_027474481.1 coordinate 16,190, forward strand.
TCTGTACTATCTAGTCATGTTAAGTTATCGTAACTGAGCACAATTCAACACTACAATGAACAATTTTGCTCGTTTTGAACGAATTATGCACATTTTCGCACGATTCAGACTCTAATTCGCACATATCCGCTGTAATTCGACTCTGTACTATCTAGTTATGTTAAGTTATCCTATCTGAGCACAATTCAACACCACAATGAACAATTTTGCTCGTTTTGCACGAATTATGCTCATTTTCGCACGATTCAGCCTCTAATTCGCACATATCCGCTGTAATTCGACTCTGTACTATCTAGTTATGTTAAGTTATCCTATCTGAGCACAATTCAACACCACAATGAACAATTTTGCTCGTTTTGCACGAATTTTGCTCGTTTTGAACGAATTTTGCTCATTTTCGAACGATTCAGCCTCTAATTCGCACATATCCGCTGTAATTCGACTCTGTACTATCTAGTTATGTTAAGTTATCCTATCTGAGCACAATTCAACACCACAATGAACAATTTTGCTCGTTTTGCACGAATTATGCTCATTTTCGCACGATTCAGCCTCTAATTCGCACATATCCGCTGTAATTCGACTCTGTACTATCTAGTTATGTTAAGTTATCCTATCTGAGCACAATTCAACACCACAATGAACAATTTTGCTCGTTTTGCACGAATTTTGCTCGTTTTGAACGAATTTTGCTCATTTTCGAACGATTCAGCCTCTAATTCGCACATATCCGCTGTAATTCGACTCTGTACTATCTAGTTATGTTAAGTTATCCTATCTGAGCACAATTCAACACCACAATGAACAATTTTGCTCGTTTTGCACGAATTATGCTCATTTTCGCACGATTCAGCCTCTAATTCGCACATATCCGCTGTAATTCGACTCTGTACTATCTAGTTATGTTAAGTTATCCTATCTGAGCACAATTCAACACCACAATGAACAATTTTGCTCGTTTTGCACGAATTTTGCTCGTTTTGAACGAATTTTGCTCATTTTCGAACGATTCAGCCTCTAATTTGCACATATCCGCTGTAATTCGACTCTGTACTATCTAGTCATGTTAAGTTATCGTAACTGAGCACAAATCAACACCACAATGAACAATTTTGCTCGTTTTGCACGAATTATGCTCAGTTTCGCACGATTCAGCCTCTAATTCGCACATATCCGCTGTAATTCGACTCTGTACTATCTAGTTATGTTAAGTTATCCTATCTGAGCACAATTCAACACCACAATGAACAATTTTGCTCGTTTTGCACGAATTATGCTCATTTTCGCACGATTCAGCCTCTAATTCGCACATATCCGCTGTAATTCGACTCTGTACTATCTAGTTATGTTAAGTTATCCTATCTGAGCACAATTCAACACCACAATGAACAATTTTGCTCGTTTTGCACGAATTTTGCTCGTTTTGCACGAATTTTGCTCGTTTTGAACGAATTTTGTTCATTTTCGAACGATTCAGCCTCTAATTCGCACATATCCGCTGTATTTCGACTCTGTACTATCTAGTAATGTTAAGTTATCCTATCTGAGCACAATTCGACACCACAATGAACAATTTTGCTTGTTTTGCAAGAATTATGCTCATTTTCGCACGATTCAGCCTCTAATTCGCACATATCCGCTGTAATTCGACTCTGTACTATCTAGTAATGTTAAGTTATCCTATCTGAGCACAATTCGACACCACAATGAACAATTTTGCTCGTTTTGCACGAATTATGCTCATTTTCGCACGATTCAGCCTCTAATTCGCACATATCCGCTGTAATTCGACTCTGTACTATCTAGTTATGTTAGGTTATCCTATCTGAGGACAATTCAACACCACAATGAACAATTTTGCTCGTTTTGCACGAATTATGCTCATTTTCGCACGATTCAGCCTCTAATTCGCACAAATCCGCTGTAATTCGACTCTGTACTATCTAGTTATGTTAAGTTATCGTAACTGAGCACAATTCAACACCACAATGAACAATTTTGCTCGTTTTGAACGAATTATGCTCATTTTCGCACGATTCAGCCTCTAATTCGCACATATCCGCTGTAATTCGACTCTGTACTATGTAGTTATGTTAAGTTATCCTATCTGAGCACAATTCAACACCACAATGAACAATTTTGCTTGTTTTGCACGAATTTTGCTCGTTTTGAACGAATTCTGCTCATTTTCGAACGATTCAGCCTCTAATTCGCACATATCCGCTGTAATTCGACTCTGTACTATCTAGTCATGTTAAGTTATCGTAACTGAACACAATTCAACACCACAATGAACAATTTTGCTCGTTTTGAACGAATTATGCTCATTTTCGCACGATTCAGCCTCTAATTCGCACATATCCGCAGTAATTCGACTCTGTACTATCTAGTCATGTTAAGTTATCGTAACTGAGCACAATTCAACACTACTATGAACAATTTTGCTCGTTTTGAACGAATTATGCACATTTTCGCACGATTCAGACTCTAATTCGCACATATCCGCTGTAATTCGACTCTGTACTATCTAGTTATGTTAAGTTATCCTATCTGAGCACAATTCAACACCATAATGAACAATTTTGCTCGTTTTGCACGAATTATGCTCATTTTCGCACGATTCAGCCTCTAATTCGCACATATCCGCTGTAATTCGACTCTGTACTATCTAGTTATGTTAAGTTATCCTATCTGAGCACAATTCAACACCACAGTGAACAATTTTGCTCGTTTTGCACGAATTATGCTTATTTTCGCACGATTCAGCCTCTAATTCGCACATATCCGCTGTAATTCGACTCTGTACTATCTAGTTATGTTAAGTTATCCTATCTGAGCACAATTCAACACCACAATGAACAGTTTTGCTCGTTTTGCACGAATTTTGCTCGTTTTGAACGAATTTTGCTCATTTTCGAACGATTCAGCCTCTAATTCGCACATATCCGCTGTAATTCGACTCTGTACTATCTAGTTATGTTAAGTTATCCTATCTGAGCACAATTCAACACCACAATGAACAATTTTGCTCGTTTTGCACGAATTATGCTCATTTTCGCACGATTCAGCCTCTAATTCGCACATATCCGCTGTCATTCGACTCTGTACTATCTAGTTATGTTAAGTTATCGTAACTGAGCACAATTCAACACCACAATGAACAATTTTGCTCGTTTTGAACGAATTATGCTCATTTTCGCACGATTCAGCCTCTAATTCGCACATATCCGCTGTAATTCGACTCTGTACTATCTAGTCATGTTAAGTTATCGTAACTGAGCACAATTCAACACCACAATGAACAATTTTGCTCGTTTTGCAAGAATTATGCTCATTTTCGCACGATTCAGCCTCTAATTCGCACATATCCGCTGTAATTCGCCTCTGTACTATCTAGTTATGTTAAGTTATCGTAACTGAGCACAATTCAACACCACAATGAACAATTTTGCTCGTTTTGAACGAATTATGCTCATTTTCGCACGATTCAGCCTCTAATTCGCACATATCCGCTGTAATTCGACTCTGTACTATCTAGTTATGTTAAGTTATCCTATCTGAGCACAATTCAACACCACAATGAACAATTTTGCTTGTTTTGCACGAATTTTGCTCGTTTTGCACGAATTTTGCTCGTTTTGAACGAATTTTGCTCATTTTCGAACGATTCAGCCTCTAATTCGCACATATCCGCTGTATTTCGACTCTGTACTATCTAGTTATGTTAAGTTATGCTATCTGAGCACAATTCGACACCACAATGAACAATTTTGCTCGTTTTGCAAGAATTATGCTCATTTTCGCACGATTCAGCCTCTAATTCGCACATATCCGCTGTAATTCGACTCTGTACTATCTAGTTACGTTAAGTTATCCTATCTGAGCACAATTCGACACCACAATGAACAATTTTGCTTGTTTTGCAAGAATTATGCTCATTTTCGCACGATTCAGCCTCTAATTCGCACATATCCGCTGTAATTCGACTCTGTACTATCTAGTAATGTTAAGTTATCCTATCTGAGCACAATTCGACACCACAATGAACAATTTTGCTCGTTTTGCACGAATTATGATCATTTTCGCACGATTCAGCCTCTAATTCGCACATATCCGCTGTAATTCGACTCTGTACTATCTAGTTATGTTAGGTTATCCTATCTGAGCACAATTCAACACCACAATGAACAATTTTGCTCGTTTTGCACGAATTATGCTCATTTTCGCACGATTCAGCCTCTAATTCGCACATATCCGCTGTATTTCGACTCTGTACTATCTAGTAATGTTAAGTTATCCTATCTGAGCACAATTCGACACCACAATGAACAATTTTGCTCGTTTTGCACGAATTATGCTCATTTTCGCACGATTCAGCCTCTAATTCGCACATATCCGCTGTAATTCGACTCTGTACTATCTAGTTATGTTAGGTTATCCTATCTGAGCACAATTCAACACCACAATGAACAATTTTGCTCGTTTTGCACGAATTATGCTCATTTTCGCACGATTCAGCCTCTAATTCGCACATATCCGCTGCAATTCGACTCTGTACTATCTAGTTATGTTAAGTTATCGTAACTGAGCACAACTCAACACCACAATGAACAATTTTGCTCGTTTTGAACGAATTATGCTCATTTTCGCACGATTCAGCCTCTAATTCGCACATATCCGCTGTAATTCGACTCTGTACTATCTAGTTATGTTAAGTTATCCTATCTGAGCACAATTCAACACCACAATGAACAATTTTGCTTGTTTTGAACGAATTTTGCTCATTTTCGAACGATTCAGCCTCTAATTCGCACATATCCGCTGTAATTCGACTCTGTACTATCTAGTCATGTTAAGTTATCGTAACTGAGCACAATTTCACACCACAATAAACAATTTTGCTCGTTTTGAACGAATTATGCTCATTTTCGCACGATTCAGCATCTAATTCGCACATATCCGCTGTAATTCGGCTCTGTACTATCTAGTCATGTTAAGTTATCGTAACTGAGCACAATTCAACACCACAATGAACAATTTTGCTCGTTTTGAACGAATTATGCTCATTTTCGCACGATTCAGCCTCTAATTCGCACATATCCGCAGTAATTCGACTCTGTACTATCTAGTCATGTTAAGTTATCGTAACTGAGCACAATTCAACACTACAATGAACAATTTTGCTCGTTTTGAACGAATTATGCACATTTTCGCACGATTCAGACTCTAATTCGCACATATCCGCTGTAATTCGACTCTGTACTATCTAGTTATGTTAAGTTATCCTATCTGAGCACAATTCAACACCACAATGAACAATTTTGCTCGTTTTGCACGAATTATGCTCATTTTCGCACGATTCAGCCTCTAATTCGCACATATCCGCTGTAATTCGACTCTGTACTATCTAGTTATGTTAAGTTATCCTATCTGAGCACAATTCAACACCACAATGAACAATTTTGCTCGTTTTGCACGAATTTTGCTCGTTTTGAACGAATTTTGCTCATTTTCGAACGATTCAGCCTCTAATTCGCACATATCCGCTGTAATTCGACTCTGTACTATCTAGTTATGTTAAGTTATCCTATCTGAGCACAATTCAACACCACAATGAACAATTTTGCTCGTTTTGCACGAATTATGCTCATTTTCGCACGATTCAGCCTCTAATTCGCACATATCCGCTGTAATTCGACTCTGTACTATCTAGTTATGTTAAGTTATCGTAACTGAGCACAATTCAACACCACAATGAACAATTTTGCTCGTTTTGAACGAATTATGCTCATTTTCGCACGATTCAGCCTCTAATTCGCACATATCCGCTGTAATTCGACTCTGTACTATCTAGTCATGTTAAGTTATCGTAACTGAGCACAATTCAACACCACAATGAACAATTTTGCTCGTTTTGCACGAATTATGCTCATTTTCGCACGATTCAGCCTCTAATTCGCACATATCCGCTGTAATTCGACTCTGTACTATCTAGTTATTTTAAGTTATCCTATCTGAGCACAATTCAACACCACAATGAACAATTTTGCTCGTTTTGCACGAATTTTGCTCGTTTTGAACGAATTTTGCTCATTTTCGAACGATTCAGCCTCTAATTTGCACATATCCGCTGTAATTCGACTCTGTACTATCTAGTCATGTTAAGTTATCGTAACTGAGCACAAATCAACACCACAATGAACAATTTTGCTCGTTTTGCACGAATTATGCTCAGTTTCGCACGATTCAGCCTCTAATTCGCACATATCCGCTGTAATTCGACTCCGTACTATCTAGTTATGTTAAGTTATCCTATCTGAGCACAATTCAACACCACAATGAACAATTTTGCTCGTTTTGCACGAATTATGCTCATTTTCGCACGATTCAGCCTCTAATTCGCACATATCCGCTGTAATTCGACTCTGTACTATCTAGTTATGTTAAGTTATCCTATCTGAGCACAATTCAACACCACAATGAACAATTTTGCTCGTTTTGCACGAATTTTGCTCGTTTTGAACGAATTTTGCTCATTTTCGAACGATTCAGCCTCTAATTCGCACATATCCGCTGTAATTCGACTCTGTACTATCTAGTTATGTTAAGTCATCCTATCTGAGCACAATTCAACACCACAATGAACAATTTTGCTCGTTTTGCACGAATTACGCTCATTTTCGCACGATTCAGCCTCTAATTCGCACATATCCGCTGTAATTCGACTCTGTACTATCTATTTATGTTAAGTTATCGTAACTGAGCACAATTCAACACCACAATGAACAATTTTGCTCGTTTTGAACGAATTTTGCTCGTTTTGAACGAATTTTGCTCATTTTCGCACGATTCAGCCTCTAATTCGCACATATCCGCTGTAATTCGACTCTGTACTATCTAGTCATGTTAAGTTATCGCAACTGAGCACAATTCAACACCACAATGAACAATTTTGCTCGTTTTGCACGAATTATGCTCATTTTCGCACGATTCAGCCTCTAATTCGCACATATCCGCTGTAATTCGACTCTGTACTATCTAGTTATTTTAAGTTATCCTATCTGAGCACAATTCAACACCACAATGAACAATTTTGCTCGTTTTGCACGAATTTTGCTCGTTTTGAACGAATTTTGCTCATTTTCGAACGATTCAGCCTCTAATTTGCACATATCCGCTGTAATTCGACTCTGTACTATCTAGTCATGTTAAGTTATCGTAACTGAGCACAATTCAACACCACAATGAACAATTGTGCTCGTTTTGCAAGAATAATGCTCATTTTCGCACGATTCAGCCTCTAATTCGCACATATCCGCTGTAATTCGACTCTGTACTATCTAGTTATGTTAAGTTATCGTAACTGAGCACAATTCAACACCACAGTGAACAATTTTGCTCGTTTTGAACGAATTATGCTCATTTTCGCACGATTCAGCCTCTAATTCGCACATATCCGCAGTAATTCGACTCTGTACTATCTAGTCATGTTAAGTTATCGTAACTGAGCACAATTCAACACTACAATGAACAATTTTGCTCGTTTTGAACGAATTATGCACATTTTCGCACGATTCAGACTCTAATTCGCACATATCCGCTGTAATTCGACTCTGTACTATCTAGTTATGTTAAGTTATCCTATCTGAGCACAATTCAACACCACAATGAACAATTTTGCTCGTTTTGCACGAATTATGCTCATTTTCGCACGATTCAGCCTCTAATTCGCACATATCCGCTGTAATTCGACTCTGTACTATCTAGTTATGTTAAGTTATCCTATCTGAGCACAATTCAACACCACAATGAACAATTTTGCTCGTTTTGCACGAATTTTGCTCGTTTTGAACGAATTTTGCTCATTTTCGAACGATTCAGCCTCTAATTCGCACATATCCGCTGTAATTCGACTCTGTACTATCTAGTTATGTTAAGTTATCCTATCTGAGCACAATTCAACACCACAATGAACAATTTTGCTCGTTTTGCACGAATTACGCTCATTTTCGCACGATTCAGCCTCTAATTCGCACATATCCGCTGTAATTCGACTCTGTACTATCTAGTCATGTTAAGTTATCGTAACTGAACACAATTCAACACCACAATGAACAATTTTGCTCGTTTTGAACGAATTATGCTCATTTTCGCACGATTCAGCCTCTAATTCGCACATATCCGCTGTAATTCGACTCTGTACTATCTATTTATGTTAAGTTATCGTAACTGAGCACAATTCAACACCACAATGAACAATTTTGCTCGTTTTGAACGAATTATGCTCATTTTCGCACGATTCAGCCTCTAATTCGCACATATCCGCTGTAATTCGACTCTGTACTATCTAGTCATGTTAAGTTATCGTAACTGAGCACAATTCAACACCACAATGAACAATTTTGCTCGTTTTGCACGAATTATGCTCATTTTCGCACGATTCAGCCTCTAATTCGCACATATCCGCTGTAATTCGACTCTGTACTATCTAGTTATGTTAAGTTATCCTATCTGAGCACAATTCAACACCACAATGAACAATTTTGCTCGTTTTGCACGAATTATGCTCATTTTCGCACGATTCAGCCTCTAATTCGCACATATGCGCTGTAATTCGACTCTGTACTATCTAGTTATGTTAAGTTATCCTATCTGAGCACAATTCAACACCACAATGAACAATTTTGCTCGTTTTGCACGAATTTTGCTCGTTTTGAACGAATTTTGCTCATTTGCGAACGATTCAGCCTCTAATTCGCACATATCCGCTGTAATTCGACTCTGTACTATCTAGTTATGTTAAGTTATCCTATCTGAGCACAATTCAACACCACAATGAACAATTTTGCTCGTTTTGCACGAATTATGCTCATTTTCGCACGATTCAGCCTCTAATTCGCACATATCCGCTGTAATTCGACTCTGTACTATCTATTTATGTTAAGTTATCGTAACTGAGCACAATTCAACACCACAATGAACAATTTTGCTCGTTTTGAACGAATTATGCTCATTTTCGCACGATTCAGCCTCTAATTCGCACATATCCGCTGTAATTCGACTCTGTACTATCTAGTCATGTTAAGTTATCGTAACTGAGCACAAATCAACACCACAATGAACAATTTTGCTCGTTTTGCACGAATTATGCTCAGTTTCGCACGATTCAGCCTCTAATTCGCACATATCCGCTGTAATTCGACTCTGTACTATCTAGTTATGTTAAGTTATCCTATCTGAGCACAATTCAACACCACAATGAACAATTTTGCTCGTTTTGCACGAATTATGCTCATTTTCGCACGATTCAGCCTCTAATTCGCACATATCCGCTGTAGTTCGACTCTGTACTATCTATTTATGTTAAGTTATCGTAACTGAGCACAATTCAACACCACAATGAACAATTTTGCTCGTTTTGAACGAATTTTGCTCATTTGCGAACGATTCAGCCTCTAATTCGCACATATCCGCTGTAATTCGACTCTGTACTATCTAGTTATGTTAAGTTATCCTATCTGAGCACAATTCAACACCACAATGAACAATTTTGCTCGTTTTGCACGAATTATGCTCATTTTCGCACGATTCAGCCTCTAATTCGCACATATCCGCTGTAATTCGACTCTGTACTATCTATTTATGTTAAGTTATCGTAACTGAGCACAATTCAACACCACAATGAACAATTTTGCTCGTTTTGAACGAATTATGCTCATTTTCGCACGATTCAGCCTCTAATTCGCACATATCCGCTGTAATTCGACTCTGTACTATCTAGTCATGTTAAGTTATCGTAACTGAGCACAAATCAACACCACAATGAACAATTTTGCTCGTTTTGCACGAATTATGCTCAGTTTCGCACGATTCAGCCTCTAATTCGCACATATCCGCTGTAATTCGACTCTGTACTATCTAGTTATGTTAAGTTATCCTATCTGAGCACAATTCAACACCACAATGAACAATTTTGCTCGTTTTGCACGAATTATGCTCATTTTCGCACGATTCAGCCTCTAATTCGCACATATCCGCTGTAGTTCGACTCTGTACTATCTATTTATGTTAAGTTATCGTAACTGAGCACAATTCAACACCACAATGAACAATTTTGCTCGTTTTGAACGAATTATGCTCATTTTCGCACGATTCAGCCTCTAATTCGCACATATCCGCTGTAATTCGACTCTGTACTATCTAGTCATGTTAAGTTATCGTAACTGAGCACAATTCAACACCACAATGAACAATTTTGCTCGTTTTGAACGAATTATGCTCAGTTTCGCACGATTCAGCCTCTAATTCGCACATATCCGCTGTAATTCGACTCTGTACTATCTAGTTATGTTAAGTTATCCTATCTGAGCACAATTCAACACCACAATGAACAATTTTGCTCGTTTTGCACGAATTATGCTCATTTTCGCACGATTCAGCCTCTAATTCGCACATATCCGCTGTAGTTCGACTCTGTACTATCTATTTATGTTAAGTTATCGTAACTGAGCACAATTCAACACCACAATGAACAATTTTGCTCGTTTTGAACGAATTTTGCTCATTTGCGAACGATTCAGCCTCTAATTCGCACATATCCGCTGTAATTCGACTCTGTACTATCTAGTTATGTTAAGTTATCCTATCTGAGCACAATTCAACACCACAATGAACAATTTTGCTCGTTTTGCACGAATTATGCTCATTTTCGCACGATTCAGCCTCTAATTCGCACATATCCGCTGTAATTCGACTCTGTACTATCTATTTATGTTAAGTTATCGTAACTGAGCACAATTCAACACCACAATGAACAATTTTGCTCGTTTTGAACGAATTATGCTCATTTTCGCACGATTCAGCCTCTAATTCGCACATATCCGCTGTAATTCGACTCTGTACTATCTAGTCATGTTAAGTTATCGTAACTGAGCACAAATCAACACCACAATGAACAATTTTGCTCGTTTTGCACGAATTATGCTCAGTTTCGCACGATTCAGCCTCTAATTCGCACATATCCGCTGTAATTCGACTCTGTACTATCTAGTTATGTTAAGTTATCCTATCTGAGCACAATTCAACACCACAATGAACAATTTTGCTCGTTTTGCACGAATTATGCTCATTTTCGCACGATTCAGCCTCTAATTCGCACATATCCGCTGTAGTTCGACTCTGTACTATCTATTTATGTTAAGTTATCGTAACTGAGCACAATTCAACACCACAATGAACAATTTTGCTCGTTTTGAACGAATTATGCTCATTTTCGCACGATTCAGCCTCTAATTCGCACATATCCGCTGTAATTCGACTCTGTACTATCTAGTCATGTTAAGTTATCGTAACTGAGCACAATTCAACACCACAATGAACAATTTTGCTCGTTTTGCACGAATTATGCTCATTTTCGCACGATTCAGCCTCTAATTCGCACATATCCGCTGTAATTCGACTCTGTACTATCTAGTTATTTTAAGTTATCCTATCTGAGCACAATTCAACACCACAATGAACAATTTTGCTCGTTTTGCACGAATTTTGCTCGTTTTGAACGAATTTTGCTCATTTTCGAACGATTCAGCCTCTAATTTGCACATATCCGCTGTAATTCGACTCTGTACTATCTAGTCATGTTAAGTTATCGTAACTGAGCACAATTCAACACCACAATGAACAATTTTGCTCGTTTTGCACGAATTTTGCTCGTTTTGCACGAATTTTGCTCGTTTTGAACGAATTTTGCTCATTTTCGAACGATTCAGCCTCTAATTTGCACATATCCGCTGTAATTCGACTCTGTACTATCTAGTTATGTTAAGTTATCCTATCTGAGCACAATTCAACACCACAATGAACAATTTTGCTCGTTTTGCACGAATTATGCTCATTTTCGCACGATTCTGCCTCTAATTCGCACATATCCGCTGTAATTCGACTCTGTACTATCTAGTTATGTTAAGTTATCGTAACTGAGCACAATTCAACACCACAATGAACAATTTTGCTCGTTTTGAACGAATTATGCTCATTTTCGCACGATTCAGCCTCTAATTCGCACATACCCGCTGTAATTCGACTCTGTTCTATCTAGTTATGTTAAGTTATCCTATCTGAGCACAATTCAACACCACAATGAACAATTTTGCTTGTTTTGCACGAATTTTGCTTGTTTTGAACGAATTTTGCTCATTTTCGAACGATTCAGCCTCTAATTCGCACATATCCGCTGTAATTCGACTCTGTACTATCTAGTCATTTTAAGTTATCGTAAGTGAGCACAATTCAACACCACAATGAACAATTTTGCTCGTTTTGAACGAATTATGCTCATTTTCGCACGATTCAGCCTCGAATTCGCACATATCCGCTGTAATTCGACTCTGTACTATCTAGTCATGTTAAGTTATCGTAACTGAGCACAATTTAACACCACAATGAACAATTTTGCTCGTTTTGAACGAATTATGCTCATTTTCGCACGATTCAGCATCTAATTCGCACATATCCGCTGTAATTCGACTCTGTACTATCTAGTTATGTTAAGTTATCCTATCTGAGCACAATTCAACACCACAATGAACAATTTTGCTCGTTTTGCACGAATTTTGCTCGTTTTGAACGAATTTTGCTCATTTTCGAACGATTCAGCCTCTAATTCGCACATATCCGCTGTAATTCGACTCTGTACTATCTAGTTATGTTAAGTTATCCTATCTGAGCACAATTCAACACCACAATGAACAATTTTGCTCGTTTTGCACGAATTACGCTCATTTTCGCACGATTCAGCCTCTAATTCGCACATATCCGCTGTAATTCGACTCTGTACTATCTAGTTATGTTAAGTTATCCTATCTGAGCACAATTCAACACCACAATGAACAATTTTGCTCGTTTTGAACGAATTTTGCTCATTTTCGAACGATTCAGCCTCTAATTCACACATATCCGCTGTAATTCGACTCTGTACTATCTAGTCATGTTAAGTTATCGTAACTGAGCACAATTCAACACCACAATGAACAATTTTGCTCGTTTTGCAAGAATTATGCTCATTTTCGCACGATTCAGCCTCTAATTCGCACATATCCGATGCAATTCGACTCTGTACTATCTAGTTATGTCAAGTTATCCTATCTGAGCACAATTCGACACCACAATGAACAATTTTGCTTGTTTTGCAAGAATTATGCTCATTTTCGCACGATTCAGCCTCTAATTCGCACATATCCGCTGTAATTCGACTCTGTACTATCTAGTAATGTTAAGTTATCCTATCTGAGCACAATTCAACACCACAATGAACAATTTTGCTCGTTTCGCACGAATTTTGCTCGTTTTGAACGAATTTTGCTCATTTTCCAACGATTCAGCCTCTAATTCGCACATATCCGCTGTAATTCGACTCTGTACTATCTAGTCATGTTAAGTTATCGTAACTGAGCACAATTCAACACCACAATGAACAATTTTGCTCGTTTTGCAAGAATTATGCTCATTTTCGCACGATTCAGCCTCTAATTCGCACATATCCGATGTAATTCGACTCTGTACTATCTAGTTATGTTAAGTTATCGTAACTGAACACAGTTCAACACCACAATGAACAATTTTGCTCGTTTTGCACGAATTATGCTCATTTTCGCACGATTCAGCCTCTAATTCGCACATATCCGCTGTAATTCGACTCTGTACTATCTAGTTATTTTAAGTTATCCTATCTGAGCACAATTCAACACCACAATGAACAATTTTGCTCGTTTTGCACGAATTTTGCTCGTTTTGAACGAATTTTGCTGATTTTCGAACGATTCAGCCTCTAATTTGCACATATCCGCTGTAATTCGACTCTGTACTATCTAGTCATGTTAAGTTATCGTAACTGAGCACAATTCAACACCACAATGAACAATTTTGCTCGTTTTGCAAGAATTATGCTCATTTTCGCACGATTCAGCCTCTAATTCGCACATATCCGCTGTAATTCGACTCTGTACTATCTAGTTATGTTAAGTTATCGTAACTGAGCACAATTCAACACCACAGTGAACAATTTTGCTCGTTTTGCACGAATTATGCTCATTTTCGCACGATTCAGCCTCTAATTCGCACATATCCGCTGTAATTCGACTCTGTACAATCTAGTCATGTTAAGTTATCGTAACTGAGCACAATTCAACACCACAATGAACAATTTTGCTCGTTTTGCACGAATTTTGCTCGTTTTGCACGAATTTTGCTCGTTTTGAACGAATTTTGCTCATTTTCGAACGATTCAGCCTCTAATTCGCACATATCCGCTGTAATTCGACTCTGTACTATCTAGTCATGTTAAGTTATCGTAACTGAACACAATTCAACACCACAATGAACAATTTTGCTCGTTTTGAACGAATTATGCTCATTTTCGCACGATTCAGCCTCTAATTCGCACATATCCGCAGTAATTCGACTCTGTACTATCTAGTCATGTTAAGTTATCGTAACTGAGCACAATTCAACACTACAATGAACAATTTTGCTCGTTTTGAACGAATTATGCACATTTTCGCACGATTCAGACTCTAATTCGCACATATCCGCTGTAATTCGACTCTGTACTATCTAGTTATGTTAAGTTATCCTATCTGAGCACAATTCAACACCACAATGAACAATTTTGCTCGTTTTGCACGAATTATGCTCATTTTCGCACGATTCAGCCTCTAATTCGCACATATCCGCTGTAATTCGACTCTGTACTATCTAGTTATGTTAAGTTATCCTATCTGAGCACAATTCAACACCACAATGAACAATTTTGCTCGTTTTGCACGAATTTTGCTCGTTTTGAACGAATTTTGCTCATTTGCGAACGATTCAGCCTCTAATTCGCACATATCCGCTGTAATTCGACTCTGTACTATCTAGTTATGTTAAGTTATCCTATCTGAGCACAATTCAACACCACAATGAACAATTTTGCTCGTTTTGCACGAATTATGCTCATTTTCGCACGATTCAGCCTCTAATTCGCACATATCCGCTGTAATTCGACTCTGTACTATCTATTTATGTTAAGTTATCGTAACTGAGCACAATTCAACACCACAATGAACAATTTTGCTCGTTTTGAACGAATTATGCTCATTTTCGCACGATTCAGCCTCTAATTCGCACATATCCGCTGTAATTCGACTCTGTACTATCTAGTCATGTTAAGTTATCGTAACTGAGCACAAATCAACACCACAATGAACAATTTTGCTCGTTTTGCACGAATTATGCTCAGTTTCGCACGATTCAGCCTCTAATTCGCACATATCCGCTGTAATTCGACTCTGTACTATCTAGTTATGTTAAGTTATCCTATCTGAGCACAATTCAACACCACAATGAACAATTTTGCTCGTTTTGCACGAATTATGCTCATTTTCGCACGATTCAGCCTCTAATTCGCACATATCCGCTGTAGTTCGACTCTGTACTATCTATTTATGTTAAGTTATCGTAACTGAGCACAATTCAACACCACAATGAACAATTTTGCTCGTTTTGAACGAATTATGCTCATTTTCGCACGATTCAGCCTCTAATTCGCACATATCCGCTGTAATTCGACTCTGTACTATCTAGTCATGTTAAGTTATCGTAACTGAGCACAATTCAACACCACAATGAACAATTTTGCTCGTTTTGCACGAATTATGCTCATTTTCGCACGATTCAGCCTCTAATTCGCACATATCCGCTGTAATTCGACTCTGTACTATCTAGTTATTTTAAGTTATCCTATCTGAGCACAATTCAACACCACAATGAACAATTTTGCTCGTTTTGCACGAATTTTGCTCGTTTTGAACGAATTTTGCTCATTTTCGAACGATTCAGCCTCTAATTTGCACATATCCGCTGTAATTCGACTCTGTACTATCTAGTCATGTTAAGTTATCGTAACTGAGCACAATTCAACACCACAATGAACAATTTTGCTCGTTTTGCAAGAATTATGCTCATTTTCGCACGATTCAGCCTCTAATTCGCACATATCCGCTGTAATTCGACTCTGTACTATCTAGTCATGTTAAGTTATCGTAACTGAGCACAATTCAACACCACAATGAACAATTTTGCTCGTTTTGCACGAATTATGCTCATTTTCGCACGATTCAGCCTCTAATTCGCACATATCCGGTGTAATTCGACTCTGTACTATCTAGTTATGTTAAGTTATCCTATCTGAGCACAATTCAACACCACAATGAACAATTTTGCTCGTTTTGCACGAATTTTGCTCATTTTCGAACGATTCAGCCTCTAATTCGCACATATCCGCTGTAATTCAACTCTGTACTATCTAGTTATGTTAAGTTATCCTATCTGAGCACAATTCAACACCACAACGAACAATTTTGCTCGTTTTGCACGAATTATGCTCATTTTCGCACGATTCAGCCTCTAATTCGCACATATCCGCTGCAATTCGACTCTGTACTATCTAGTTATGTTAAGTTATCCTATCTGAGCACAATTCAACACCACAATGAACAATTTTGCTCGTTTTGCACGAATTATGCTCATTTTCGCACGATTCTGCCTCTAATTCGCACATATCCGCTGTAATTCGACTCTGTACTATCTAGTTATGTTAAGTTATCGTAACTGAGCACAATTCAACACCACAATGAACAATTTTGCTCGTTTTGAACGAATTATGCTCATTTTCGCACGATTCAGCCTCTAATTCGCACATACCCGCTGTAATTCGACTCTGTTCTATCTAGTTATGTTAAGTTATCCTATCTGAGCACAATTCAACACCACAATGAACAATTTTGCTTGTTTTGCACGAATTTTGCTTGTTTTGAACGAATTTTGCTCATTTTCGAACGATTCAGCCTCTAATTCGCACATATCCGCTGTAATTCGACTCTGTACTATCTAGTCATTTTAAGTTATCGTAAGTGAGCACAATTCAACACCACAATGAACAATTTTGCTCGTTTTGAACGAATTATGCTCATTTTCGCACGATTCAGCCTCGAATTCGCACATATCCGCTGTAATTCGACTCTGTACTATCTAGTCATGTTAAGTTATCGTAACTGAGCACAATTTAACACCACAATGAACAATTTTGCTCGTTTTGAACGAATTATGCTCATTTTCGCACGATTCAGCATCTAATTCGCACATATCCGCTGTAATTCGACTCTGTACTATCTAGTTATGTTAAGTTATCCTATCTGAGCACAATTCAACACCACAATGAACAATTTTGCTTGTTTTGCACGAATTTTGCTCGTTTTGAACGAATTTTGCTCATTTTCGAACGATTCAGCCTCTAATTCGCACATATCCGCTGTAATTCGACTCTCTACTATCTAGTCATGTTAAGTTATCGTAACTGAGCACAATTTAACACCACAATAAACAATTTTGCTCGTTTTGAACGAATTATGCTCATTTTCGCACGATTCAGCATCTAATTCGCACATACCCGCTGTAATTCGACTCTGTTCTATCTAGTTATGTTAAGTTATCCTATCTGAGCACAATTCAACACCACAATGAACAATTTTGCTTGTTTTGCACGAATTTTGCTTGTTTTGAACGAATTTTGCTCATTTTCGAACGATTCAGCCTCTAATTCGCACATATCCGCTGTAATTCGACTCTGTACTATCTAGTCATGTTAAGTTATCGTAACTGAGCACAATTCAACACCACAATGAACAATTTTGCTCGTTTTGCACGAATTATGCTCATTTTCGCACGATTCAGCCTCTAATTCGCACATATCCGCTGTAATTCGACTCTGTACTATCTAGTTATGTTAAGTTATCCTATCTGAGCACAATTCAACACCACAATGAACAATTTTGCTTGTTTTGCACGAATTTTGCTCGTTTTGAACGAATTTTGCTCATTTTCGAACGATTCAGCCTCTAATTCGCACATATCCGCTGTAATTCGACTCTGTACTATCTAGTCATGTTAAGTTATCGTAACTGAACACAATTCAACACCACAATGAACAATTTTGCTCGTTTTGAACGAATTATGCTCATTTTCGCACGATTCAGCCTCTAATTCGCACATATCCGCTGTAATTCGACTCTGTACTATCTATTTATGTTAAGTTATCGTAACTGAGCACAATTCAACACCACAATGAACAATTTTGCTCGTTTTGAACGAATTATGCTCATTTTCGCACGATTCAGCCTCTAATTCGCACATATCCGCTGTAATTCGACTCTGTACTATCTAGTCATGTTAAGTTATCGTAACTGAGCAGAATTCAACACCACAATGAACAATTTTGCTCGTTTTGCACGAATTATGCTCATTTTCGCACGATTCAGCCTCTAATTCGCACATATCCGCTGTAATTCGACTCTGTACTATCTAGTTATTTTAAGTTATCCTATCTGAGCACAATTCAACACCACAATGAACAATTTTGCTCGTTTTGCACGAATTTTGCTCGTTTTGAACGAATTTTGCTGATTTTCGAACGATTCAGCCTCTAATTTGCACATATCCGCTGTAATTCGACTCTGTACTATCTAGTCATGTTAAGTTATCGTAACTGAGCACAATTCAACACCACAATGAACAATTTTGCTCGTTTTGCAAGAATTATGCTCATTTTCGCACGATTCAGCCTCTAATTCGCACATATCCGCTGTAATTCGACTCTGTACTATCTAGTTATGTTAAGTTATCGTAACTGAGCACAATTCAACACCACAGTGAACAATTTTGCTCGTTTTGCACGAATTATGCTCATTTTCGCACGATTCAGCCTCTAATTCGCACATATCCGCTGTAATTCGACTCTGTACAATCTAGTCATGTTAAGTTATCGTAACTGAGCACAATTCAACACCACAATGAACAATTTTGCTCGTTTTGCACGAATTTTGCTCGTTTTGCACGAATTTTGCTCGTTTTGAACGAATTTTGCTCATTTTCGAACGATTCAGCCTCTAATTCGCACATATCCGCTGTAATTCGACTCTGTACTATCTAGTCATGTTAAGTTATCGTAACTGAACAC
Organism: Megachile rotundata; assembly: GCF_050947335.1. Taxonomy (NCBI): domain Eukaryota; kingdom Metazoa; phylum Arthropoda; class Insecta; order Hymenoptera; family Megachilidae; genus Megachile; species Megachile rotundata. Next base: position 35,241 of record NW_027474481.1, read on the forward strand.
AATTCAACACCACAATGAACAATTTTGCTCGTTTTGAACGAATTATGCTCATTTTCGCACGATTCAGCCTCTAATTCGCACATATCCGCAGTAATTCGACTCTGTACTATCTAGTCATGTTAAGTTATCGTAACTGAGCACAATTCAACACTACAATGAACAATTTTGCTCGTTTTGAACGAATTATGCACATTTTCGCACGATTCAGACTCTAATTCGCACATATCCGCTGTAATTCGACTCTGTACTATCTAGTTATGTTAAGTTATCCTATCTGAGCACAATTCAACACCACAATGAACAATTTTGCTCGTTTTGCACGAATTATGCTCATTTTCGCACGATTCAGCCTCTAATTCGCACATATCCGCTGTAATTCGACTCTGTACTATCTAGTTATGTTAAGTTATCCTATCTGAGCACAATTCAACACCACAATGAACAATTTTGCTCGTTTTGCACGAATTTTGCTCGTTTTGAACGAATTTTGCTCATTTGCGAACGATTCAGCCTCTAATTCGCACATATCCGCTGTAATTCGACTCTGTACTATCTAGTTATGTTAAGTTATCCTATCTGAGCACAATTCAACACCACAATGAACAATTTTGCTCGTTTTGCACGAATTATGCTCATTTTCGCACGATTCAGCCTCTAATTCGCACATATCCGCTGTAATTCGACTCTGTACTATCTATTTATGTTAAGTTATCGTAACTGAGCACAATTCAACACCACAATGAACAATTTTGCTCGTTTTGAACGAATTATGCTCATTTTCGCACGATTCAGCCTCTAATTCGCACATATCCGCTGTAATTCGACTCTGTACTATCTAGTCATGTTAAGTTATCGTAACTGAGCACAAATCAACACCACAATGAACAATTTTGCTCGTTTTGCACGAATTATGCTCAGTTTCGCACGATTCAGCCTCTAATTCGCACATATCCGCTGTAATTCGACTCTGTACTATCTAGTTATGTTAAGTTATCCTATCTGAGCACAATTCAACACCACAATGAACAATTTTGCTCGTTTTGCACGAATTATGCTCATTTTCGCACGATTCAGCCTCTAATTCGCACATATCCGCTGTAGTTCGACTCTGTACTATCTATTTATGTTAAGTTATCGTAACTGAGCACAATTCAACACCACAATGAACAATTTTGCTCGTTTGAACGAATTATGCTCATTTTCGCACGATTCAGCCTCTAATTCGCACATATCCGCTGTAATTCGACTCTGTACTATCTAGTCATGTTAAGTTATCGTAACTGAGCACAATTCAACACCACAATGAACAATTTTGCTCGTTTTGCACGAATTATGCTCATTTTCGCACGATTCAGCCTCTAATTCGCACATATCCGCTGTAATTCGACTCTGTACTATCTAGTTATTTTAAGTTATCCTATCTGAGCACAATTCAACACCACAATGAACAATTTTGCTCGTTTTGCACGAATTTTGCTCGTTTTGAACGAATTTTGCTCATTTTCGAACGATTCAGCCTCTAATTTGCACATATCCGCTGTAATTCGACTCTGTACTATCTAGTCATGTTAAGTTATCGTAACTGAGCACAATTCAACACCACAATGAACAATTTTGCTCGTTTTGCAAGAATTATGCTCATTTTCGCACGATTCAGCCTCTAATTCGCACATATCCGCTGTAATTCGACTCTGTACTATCTAGTCATGTTAAGTTATCGTAACTGAGCACAATTCAACACCACAATGAACAATTTTGCTCGTTTTGCACGAATTATGCTCATTTTCGCACGATTCAGCCTCTAATTCGCACATATCCGGTGTAATTCGACTCTGTACTATCTAGTTATGTTAAGTTATCCTATCTGAGCACAATTCAACACCACAATGAACAATTTTGCTCGTTTTGCACGAATTTTGCTCATTTTCGAACGATTCAGCCTCTAATTCGCACATATCCGCTGTAATTCAACTCTGTACTATCTAGTTATGTTAAGTTATCCTATCTGAGCACAATTCAACACCACAACGAACAATTTTGCTCGTTTTGCACGAATTATGCTCATTTTCGCACGATTCAGCCTCTAATTCGCACATATCCGCTGCAATTCGACTCTGTACTATCTAGTTATGTTAAGTTATCCTATCTGAGCACAATTCAACACCACAATGAACAATTTTGCTCGTTTTGCACGAATTATGCTCATTTTCGCACGATTCTGCCTCTAATTCGCACATATCCGCTGTAATTCGACTCTGTACTATCTAGTTATGTTAAGTTATCGTAACTGAGCACAATTCAACACCACAATGAACAATTTTGCTCGTTTTGAACGAATTATGCTCATTTTCGCACGATTCAGCCTCTAATTCGCACATACCCGCTGTAATTCGACTCTGTTCTATCTAGTTATGTTAAGTTATCCTATCTGAGCACAATTCAACACCACAATGAACAATTTTGCTTGTTTTGCACGAATTTTGCTTGTTTTGAACGAATTTTGCTCATTTTCGAACGATTCAGCCTCTAATTCGCACATATCCGCTGTAATTCGACTCTGTACTATCTAGTCATTTTAAGTTATCGTAAGTGAGCACAATTCAACACCACAATGAACAATTTTGCTCGTTTTGAACGAATTATGCTCATTTTCGCACGATTCAGCCTCGAATTCGCACATATCCGCTGTAATTCGACTCTGTACTATCTAGTCATGTTAAGTTATCGTAACTGAGCACAATTTAACACCACAATGAACAATTTTGCTCGTTTTGAACGAATTATGCTCATTTTCGCACGATTCAGCATCTAATTCGCACATATCCGCTGTAATTCGACTCTGTACTATCTAGTTATGTTAAGTTATCCTATCTGAGCACAATTCAACACCACAATGAACAATTTTGCTTGTTTTGCACGAATTTTGCTCGTTTTGAACGAATTTTGCTCATTTTCGAACGATTCAGCCTCTAATTCGCACATATCCGCTGTAATTCGACTCTCTACTATCTAGTCATGTTAAGTTATCGTAACTGAGCACAATTTAACACCACAATAAACAATTTTGCTCGTTTTGAACGAATTATGCTCATTTTCGCACGATTCAGCATCTAATTCGCACATATCCGCTGTAATTCGACTCTGTACTATCTAGTTATGTTAAGTTATCCTATCTGAGCACAATTCAACACCACAATGAACAATTTTGCTCGTTTTGCACGAATTTTGCTTGTTTTGCACGAATTTTGCTCGTTTTGAACGAATTTTGCTCATTTTCGAACGATTCAGCCTCTAATTCGCACATATCCGCTGTATTTCGACTCTGTACTATCTAGTTATGTTAAGTTATCCTATCTGAGCACAATTCAACACCACAATGAACAATTTTGCTTGTTTTGAACGAATTTTGCTCGTTTTGAACGAATTTTGCTCATTTTCGCACGATTCAGCCTCTAATTCGCACATATCCGCTGTAATTCGACTCTGTGCTATCTAGTTATGTTAAGTTATCCTATCTGAGCACAATTCAACACCACAATGAACAATTTTGCTCGTTTTGCACGAATTATGCTCATTTTCGCACGATTCAGCCTCTAATTCGCACATATCCGCTGTAATTCGACTCTGCACTATCTAGTTATGTTAAGTTATCCTATCTGAGCACAATTCAACACCACAATGAACAATTTTGCTCGTTTTGCACGAATTATGCTCATTTTCGCACGATTCAGCCTCTAATTCGCACATATCCGCTGTAATTCGACTCTGTACTATCTAGTTATGTTAAGTTATCGTAACTGAGCACAATTCAACACCACAATGAACAATTTTGCTCGTTTCGCACGAATTTTGCTCGTTTTGAACGAATTTTGCTCATTTTCGAACGATTCAGCCTCTAATTCGCACATATCCGCTGTAATTCGACTCTGTACTATCTAGTCATGTTAAGTTATCGTAACTGAGCACAATTCAACACCACAATGAACAATTTTGCTCGTTTTGCACGAATTTTGCTCGTTTTGAACGAATTTTGCTCATTTTCGAACGATTCAGCCTCTAATTCGCACATATCCGCTGTAATTCGACTCTGCACTATCTAGTCATGTTAAGTTATCGTAACTGAGCACAATTCAACACCACAATGAACAATTTTGCTCGTTTTGCACGAATTATGCTCATTTTCGCACGATTCAGCCTCTAATTCGCACATATCCGCTGTAATTCGACTCTGTACTATCTAGTTATGTTAAGTTATCCTATCTGAGCACAATTCAACACCACAATGAACAATTTTGCTCGTTTTGAACGAATTTTGCTCATTTTCGAACGATCAGCCTCTAATTCACACATATCCGCTGTAATTCGACTCTGTACTATCTAGTCATGTTAAGTTATCGTAACTGAGCACAATTCAACACCACAATGAACAATTTTGCTCGTTTTGCAAGAATTATGCTCATTTTCGCACGATTCAGCCTGTAATTCGCACATATCCGCTGTAATTCGACTCTGTACTATCTAGTCATGTTAAGTTATCGTAACTGAGCACAATTCAACACCACAATGAACAATTTTGCTCGTTTTGCACGAATTATGCTCATTTTCGCACGATTCAGCCTCTAATTCGCACATATCCGCTGTAATTCGACTCTGTACTATCTAGTTATGTTAAGTTATCGTATCTGAGCACAATTCAACACCACAATGAACAATTTTGCTCGTTTTGCACGAATTATGCTCATTTTC
>NW_027474482.1:0-39956 GCF_050947335.1 Megachile rotundata
AGCATAATATGGCTAATAATATGAGTTAAATTGATAATAATAAGAGCAATGAGTATAGTAATTGTCGTCCTATCGATCATATATGCATAATATGGCTAATAATATGAGTTAGATTGATAATAATAAGAGTAATAAGTATAGTAATTGTCGTTCTATCGGTCACATAACCATAATATGGCTAATAATATGAGTTAGATTGATAACAGTGAGTGTGATAAGTATAGTAATTGTCGTTATATCGATCATATAAGCATAATATGGCTAATAATATGAGTTAGATTGATAAGAATAAGAGTGAAAAGTATAGTAATTGTCGTTCTATCTATCATATCTGCATAACATGGTTAATAATATGAGTTAGATTGATAATAGTGAGTGTAATAAGCATAGTAATTGTCGTTCTATCGATCATATACGCATAATATGGCTATAATATGAGTTAGATTGATAAGAATAAGAGTAAAAAGTATAGTAATTGTCGTTCTATCTATCATATCTGCATAATATGGTTAATAATATGAGTTAGATTGATAATAGTGAATGTAATAAGCATAGTAATTGTCGTTCTATCGATCATATAAGCATAATGTGGCTAATAATATGAGTTAGATTGATAATAATAAGAGAAATGAGTATAGTAATTGTCGTCCTATCGATCATATAAGCATAATATGGCTAATAATATGAGTTAGATTGATAATAATAAGAGTAATAAGTATAGTAATTGTCGTTCTATCGGTCATATAACCATAATATGGCTAATAATATGAGTTAGATTGATAACAGTGAGTGTAATAAGTATAGTAATTGTCGTTATATCGATCATATAAGCATAATATGGCTAATAATATGAGTTAGATTGATAATAATAAAAGTAATGAGTATAGCCATTGTCATCCTATCGATCATATAAGCATAATATGGCTAATAATATGAGTTAGATTGATAATAATAAGAGTAATAAGTATAGTAATTGTCGTTCTATCGGTCATATAACCATAATATGGTTAAGTAATATGAGTTAGATTGATAACAGTGAGTGTAATAAGTATAGTAATTGTCGTTCTATCGATCATATAAGCATAATATGGCTAATAATATGAGTTAGATTGATAATAATAAGATTAATAAGTATAGTAACTGTCGTTCTACGGATCATATAAGCATAATATGGCTAATAATTTGAGTTAGAATGATAATAATAAGAGTAATGAGTATAGTAATTGTCGTCCTATCGATCGTATAAGCATGATATGGCTAATAATATGAGTTAGATTGATAATAATAAGAGTAATGAGTATAGTAATTGTCGTCCTATCGATCATATATGCATAATATGGCTAACAATATGAGTTAGATTGATAATAATAAGAGTAATGAGTATAGTAATTGTCGTCCTATCGATCGTATCAGCATAATATGGCTAATAATATGAGTTAGATTGATAATAACAAGAGTAATGAGTATAGTAATTGTCGTACTATCGATCATATAAGCATAATATGGCTAATAATATGAGTTAAATTGATAATAATAAGAGCAATGAGTATAGTAATTGTCGTCCTATCGATCATATATGCATAATATGGCTAATAATATGAGTTAGATTGATAATAATAAGAGTAATAAGTATAGTAATTGTCGTTCTATCGGTCACATAACCATAATATGGCTAATAATATGAGTTAGATTGATAACAGTGAGTGTGATAAGTATAGTAATTGTCGTTATATCGATCATATAAGCATAATATGGCTAATAATATGAGTTAGATTGATAAGAATAAGAGTGAAAAGTATAGTAATTGTCGTTCTATCTATCATATCTGCATAACATGGTTAATAATATGAGTTAGATTGATAATAGTGAGTGTAATAAGCATAGTAATTGTCGTTCTATCGATCATATACGCATAATATGGCTAATAATATGAGTTAGATTGATAATAATAAGAGTAATGAGTATAGTAATTGTCGTCCTATCGATCATATAAGCATAATATGGCTAATAATATGAGTTAGATTGATAATAATAAGAGTAATAAGTATAGTAATTGTCGTTCTATCGGTCATATAACCATAATATGGCTAATAATATGAGTTAGATTGATAACAGTGTGTGTAATAAGTATAGTAATTATCGTTATATCGATCATATAAGCATAATATGGCTAATAATATGAGTTAGATTGATAATAATAAAAGTAATGAGTATAGTAATTGTCATCCTATCGATCATATATGCATAATATGGCTAATAATATGAGTTAGATTGATAAGAATAAGAGTAAAAAGTATAGTAATTGTCGTTCTATCTATCATGTCTGCATAATATGGTTAATAATATGAGTTAGATTGATAATAGTGAGTGTAATAAGCATAGTAATTGTCGTTCTATCGATCATATAAACATAATATGGCTAATAACATGAGTTAGATTGATAATAATAAGAGTAATGAGTATAGTAATTGTCGTCCTATCGATCATATAAGCATAATATGGCTAATAATATGAGTTAGATTGATAATAATAAGAGTAATAAGTATAGTAATTGTCGTTCTATCGATCATATAAGCATAATATGGCTAATAATATGAGTTAGATTGATAATAATGAGAGTAATAAGTATAGAAATTGTCGTTCTATCGATCATATAAGCATAATATGGCTAATAATATGAGTTAGAATGATAATAATAAGAGTAATAAGTATAGTAATTGTCGTTCTATCGGTCACATAACCATAATATGGCTAATAATATGAGTTAGATTGATAACAGTGAGTGTGATAAGTATAGTAATTGTCGTTATATCGATCATATAAGCATAATATGGCAAATAATATGAGTAAGATTGATAATAATAAGAGTAATGAGTATAGTAGTTGGCATCCTATCGATCATATATGCATAATATGGCTAATAATATGAGTTAGATTGATAATAGTGAATGTAATAAGCATAGTAATTGTCGTTCTATCGATCATATAAGCATAATGTGGCTAATAATATGAGTTAGATTGATAATAGTGAATGTAATAAGCATAGTAATTGTCGTTCTATCGATCATATAAGCATAATGTGGCTAATAATATGAGTTAGATTGATAATAATAAGAGTAATGAGTATAGTAATTGTCGTCCTATCGATCATATAAGCATAATATGGCTAATAATATGAGTTAGATTGATAATAATAAGAGTAATAAGTATAGTAATTGTCGTTCTATCGGTCATATAACCATAATATGGCTAATAATATGAGTTAGATTGATAACAGTGAGTGTAATAAGTATAGTAATTGTCGTCCTATCGATCGTATAAGCATGATATGGCTAATAATATGAGTTAGATTGATAATAATAAGAGTAATGAGTATAGTAATTGTCGTCCTATCGATCATATATGCATAATATGGCTAACAATATGAGTTAGATTGATAATAATAAGAGTAATGAGTATAGTAATTGTCGTCCTATCGATCGTATCAGCATAATATGGCTAATAATATGAGTTAGATTGATAATAACAAGAGTAATGAGTATAGTCATTGTCGTACTATCGATCATATAAGCATAATATGGCTAATAATATGAGTTAAATTGATAATAATAAGAGCAATGAGTATAGTAATTGTCGTCCTATCGATCATATATGCATAATATGGCTAATAATATGAGTTAGATTGATAATAATAAGAGTAATAAGTATAGTAATTGTCGTTCTATCGGTCACATAACCATAATATGGCTAATAATATGAGTTAGATTGATAACAGTGAGTGTGATAAGTATAGTAATTGTCGTTATATCGATCATATAAGCATAATATGGCTAATAATATGAGTTAGATTGATAAGAATAAGAGTGAAAAGTATAGTAATTGTCGTTCTATCTATCATATCTGCATAACATGGTTAATAATATGAGTTAGATTGATAATAGTGAGTGTAATAAGCATAGTAATTGTCGTTCTATCGATCATATACGCATAATATGGCTAATAATATGAGTTAGATTGATAATAATAAGAGTAATGAGTATAGTAATTGTCGTCCTATCGATCATATAAGCATAATATGGCTAATAATATGAGTTAGATTGATAAGAATAAGAGTAAAAAGTATAGTAATTGTCGTTCTATCTATCATATCTGCATAATATGGTTAATAATATGAGTTAGATTGATAATAGTGAGTGTAATAAGCATAGTAATTGTCGTTCTATCGATCATATAAGCATAATATGGCTAATAACATGAGTTAGATTGATAATAATAAGAGTAATGAGTATAGTAATTGTCGTTCTATCGGTCATATAACCATAATATGGCTAATAATATCAGTTAGATTGATAACAGTGTGTGTAATAAGTATAGTAATTGTCGTTATATCGATCATATAAGCATAATATGGCTAATAATATGAGTTAGATTGATAATAATAAAAGTAATGAGTATAGTAATTGTCATCCTATCGATCATATATGCATAATATGGCTAATAATATGAGTTAGATTGATAAGAATAAGAGTAAAAAGTATAGTAATTGTCGTTCTATCTATCATATCTGCATAATATGGTTAATAATATGAGTTAGATTGATAATAGTGAGTGTAATAAGCATAGTAATTGTCGTTCTATCGATCATATAAGCATAATATGGCTAATAACATGAGTTAGATTGATAATAATAAGAGTAATGAGTATAGTAATTGTCGTCCTATCGATCATATAAGCATAATATGGCTAATAATATGAGTTAGAATGATAATAATAAGAGTAATAAGTATAGTAATTGTCGTTCTATCGATCATATAAGCATAATATGGCTAATAATATGAGTTAGATTGATAATAATGAGAGTAATAAGTATAGAAATTGTCGTTCTATCGATCATATAAGCATAATATGGCTAATAATATGAGTTAGAATGATAATAATAAGAGTAATAAGTATAGTAATTGTCGTTCTATCGGTCACATAACCATAATATGGCTAATAATATGAGTTAGATTGATAACAGTGAGTGTGATAAGTATAGTAATTGTCGTTATATCGATCATATAAGCATAATATGGCTAATAATATGAGTTAGATTGATAAGAATAAGAGTGAAAAGTATAGTAATTGTCGTTCTATCTATCATATCTGCATAACATGGTTAATAATATGAGTTAGATTGATAATAGTGAGTGTAATAAGCATAGTAATTGTCGTTCTATCGATCATATACGCATAATATGGCTAATAATATGAGTTAGATTGATAAGAATAAGAGTAAAAAGTATAGTAATTGTCGTTCTATCTATCATATCTGCATAATATGGTTAATAATATGAGTTAGATTGATAATAGTGAATGTAATAAGCATAGTAATTGTCGTTCTATCGATCATATAAGCATAATGTGGCTAATAATATGAGTTAGATTGATAATAATAAGAGAAATGAGTATAGTAATTGTCGTCCTATCGATCATATAAGCATAATATGGCTAATAATATGAGTTAGATTGATAATAATAAGAGTAATAAGTATAGTAATTGTCGTTCTATCGGTCATATAACCATAATATGGCTAATAATATGAGTTAGATTGATAACAGTGAGTGTAATAAGTATAGTAATTGTCGTTATATCGATCATATAAGCATAATATGGCTAATAATATGAGTTAGATTGATAATAATAAAAGTAATGAGTATAGCCATTGTCATCCTATCGATCATATAAGCATAATATGGCTAATAATATGAGTTAGATTGATAATAATAAGAGTAATAAGTATAGTAATTGTCGTTCTATCGGTCATATAACCATAATATGGTTAAGTAATATGAGTTAGATTGATAACAGTGAGTGTAATAAGTATAGTAATTGTCGTTCTATCGATCATATAAGCATAATATGGCTAATAATATGAGTTAGATTGATAATAATAAGATTAATAAGTATAGTAACTGTCGTTCTACGGATCATATAAGCATAATATGGCTAATAATTTGAGTTAGAATGATAATAATAAGAGTAATGAGTATAGTAATTGTCGTCCTATCGATCGTATAAGCATGATATGGCTAATAATATGAGTTAGATTGATAATAATAAGAGTAATGAGTATAGTAATTGTCGTCCTATCGATCATATATGCATAATATGGCTAACAATATGAGTTAGATTGATAATAATAAGAGTAATGAGTATAGTAATTGTCGTCCTATCGATCGTATCAGCATAATATGGCTAATAATATGAGTTAGATTGATAATAACAAGAGTAATGAGTATAGTAATTGTCGTACTATCGATCATATAAGCATAATATGGCTAATAATATGAGTTAAATTGATAATAATAAGAGCAATGAGTATAGTAATTGTCGTCCTATCGATCATATATGCATAATATGGCTAATAATATGAGTTAGATTGATAATAATAAGAGTAATAAGTATAGTAATTGTCGTTCTATCGGTCACATAACCATAATATGGCTAATAATATGAGTTAGATTGATAACAGTGAGTGTGATAAGTATAGTAATTGTCGTTATATCGATCATATAAGCATAATATGGCTAATAATATGAGTTAGATTGATAAGAATAAGAGTGAAAAGTATAGTAATTGTCGTTCTATCTATCATATCTGCATAACATGGTTAATAATATGAGTTAGATTGATAATAGTGAGTGTAATAAGCATAGTAATTGTCGTTCTATCGATCATATACGCATAATATGGCTAATAATATGAGTTAGATTGATAATAATAAGAGTAATGAGTATAGTAATTGTCGTCCTATCGATCATATAAGCATAATATGGCTAATAATATGAGTTAGATTGATAATAATAAGAGTAATAAGTATAGTAATTGTCGTTCTATCGGTCATATAACCATAATATGGCTAATAATATGAGTTAGATTGATAACAGTGTGTGTAATAAGTATAGTAATTATCGTTATATCGATCATATAAGCATAATATGGCTAATAATATGAGTTAGATTGATAATAATAAAAGTAATGAGTATAGTAATTGTCATCCTATCGATCATATATGCATAATATGGCTAATAATATGAGTTAGATTGATAAGAATAAGAGTAAAAAGTATAGTAATTGTCGTTCTATCTATCATGTCTGCATAATATGGTTAATAATATGAGTTAGATTGATAATAGTGAGTGTAATAAGCATAGTAATTGTCGTTCTATCGATCATATAAACATAATATGGCTAATAACATGAGTTAGATTGATAATAATAAGAGTAATGAGTATAGTAATTGTCGTCCTATCGATCATATAAGCATAATATGGCTAATAATATGAGTTAGATTGATAATAATAAGAGTAATAAGTATAGTAATTGTCGTTCTATCGATCATATAAGCATAATATGGCTAATAATATGAGTTAGATTGATAATAATGAGAGTAATAAGTATAGAAATTGTCGTTCTATCGATCATATAAGCATAATATGGCTAATAATATGAGTTAGAATGATAATAATAAGAGTAATAAGTATAGTAATTGTCGTTCTATCGGTCACATAACCATAATATGGCTAATAATATGAGTTAGATTGATAACAGTGAGTGTGATAAGTATAGTAATTGTCGTTATATCGATCATATAAGCATAATATGGCAAATAATATGAGTAAGATTGATAATAATAAGAGTAATGAGTATAGTAGTTGGCATCCTATCGATCATATATGCATAATATGGCTAATAATATGAGTTAGATTGATAATAGTGAATGTAATAAGCATAGTAATTGTCGTTCTATCGATCATATAAGCATAATGTGGCTAATAATATGAGTTAGATTGATAATAGTGAATGTAATAAGCATAGTAATTGTCGTTCTATCGATCATATAAGCATAATGTGGCTAATAATATGAGTTAGATTGATAATAATAAGAGTAATGAGTATAGTAATTGTCGTCCTATCGATCATATAAGCATAATATGGCTAATAATATGAGTTAGATTGATAATAATAAGAGTAATAAGTATAGTAATTGTCGTTCTATCGGTCATATAACCATAATATGGCTAATAATATGAGTTAGATTGATAACAGTGAGTGTAATAAGTATAGTAATTGTCGTCCTATCGATCGTATAAGCATGATATGGCTAATAATATGAGTTAGATTGATAATAATAAGAGTAATGAGTATAGTAATTGTCGTCCTATCGATCATATATGCATAATATGGCTAACAATATGAGTTAGATTGATAATAATAAGAGTAATGAGTATAGTAATTGTCGTCCTATCGATCGTATCAGCATAATATGGCTAATAATATGAGTTAGATTGATAATAACAAGAGTAATGAGTATAGTCATTGTCGTACTATCGATCATATAAGCATAATATGGCTAATAATATGAGTTAAATTGATAATAATAAGAGCAATGAGTATAGTAATTGTCGTCCTATCGATCATATATGCATAATATGGCTAATAATATGAGTTAGATTGATAATAATAAGAGTAATAAGTATAGTAATTGTCGTTCTATCGGTCACATAACCATAATATGGCTAATAATATGAGTTAGATTGATAACAGTGAGTGTGATAAGTATAGTAATTGTCGTTATATCGATCATATAAGCATAATATGGCTAATAATATGAGTTAGATTGATAAGAATAAGAGTGAAAAGTATAGTAATTGTCGTTCTATCTATCATATCTGCATAACATGGTTAATAATATGAGTTAGATTGATAATAGTGAGTGTAATAAGCATAGTAATTGTCGTTCTATCGATCATATACGCATAATATGGCTAATAATATGAGTTAGATTGATAATAATAAGAGTAATGAGTATAGTAATTGTCGTCCTATCGATCATATAAGCATAATATGGCTAATAATATGAGTTAGATTGATAAGAATAAGAGTAAAAAGTATAGTAATTGTCGTTCTATCTATCATATCTGCATAATATGGTTAATAATATGAGTTAGATTGATAATAGTGAGTGTAATAAGCATAGTAATTGTCGTTCTATCGATCATATAAGCATAATATGGCTAATAACATGAGTTAGATTGATAATAATAAGAGTAATGAGTATAGTAATTGTCGTTCTATCGGTCATATAACCATAATATGGCTAATAATATCAGTTAGATTGATAACAGTGTGTGTAATAAGTATAGTAATTGTCGTTATATCGATCATATAAGCATAATATGGCTAATAATATGAGTTAGATTGATAATAATAAAAGTAATGAGTATAGTAATTGTCATCCTATCGATCATATATGCATAATATGGCTAATAATATGAGTTAGATTGATAAGAATAAGAGTAAAAAGTATAGTAATTGTCGTTCTATCTATCATATCTGCATAATATGGTTAATAATATGAGTTAGATTGATAATAGTGAGTGTAATAAGCATAGTAATTGTCGTTCTATCGATCATATAAGCATAATATGGCTAATAACATGAGTTAGATTGATAATAATAAGAGTAATGAGTATAGTAATTGTCGTCCTATCGATCATATAAGCATAATATGGCTAATAATATGAGTTAGAATGATAATAATAAGAGTAATAAGTATAGTAATTGTCGTTCTATCGATCATATAAGCATAATATGGCTAATAATATGAGTTAGATTGATAATAATGAGAGTAATAAGTATAGAAATTGTCGTTCTATCGATCATATAAGCATAATATGGCTAATAATATGAGTTAGAATGATAATAATAAGAGTAATAAGTATAGTAATTGTCGTTCTATCGGTCACATAACCATAATATGGCTAATAATATGAGTTAGATTGATAACAGTGAGTGTGATAAGTATAGTAATTGTCGTTATATCGATCATATAAGCATAATATGGCAAATAATATGAGTAAGATTGATAATAATAAGAGTAATGAGTATAGTAGTTGGCATCCTATCGATCATATATGCATAATATGGCTAATAATATGAGTTAGATTGATAATAATAAGAGTAATAAGTATAGTAATTGTCGTTCTATCGGTCATATAACCATAATATGGCTAATAATATGAGTTAGATTGATAACAGTGAGTGTAATAAGTATAGTAATTGTCGTCCTATCGATCGTATAAGCATAATATGGTTAATAATATGAGTTAGATTGATAATAATAAGAGTAATAAGTATAGTAATTGTCGTTCTATCGATATTATAAGCATAATATGGCTAATAATATGAGTTAGATTGATAATAATAAGAGTAATGAGTATAGTAATTGTCGTTCTATCGATCATATAAGCATAATATGGCTAATAATATGGGTTAGATTGATAATAATAAGAGTAATGAGTATAGTAATTGTAGTTCTATTGCTCATATAAGCATAATATGGCTAATAATATGAGTTAGATTCATAATAATAAGAGTAATAAGTATAGTAATTGTCGTTCTATCGATCATTTAAGCATAATATGGCTAATAATATGAGTTAGATTGATAATAATAAGAGTAGTAAGTATAGTAAATGTCGTGCTATCGATCATATCTGCATAATATGGTTAATAATATGAGTTAGATTGATAATAGTAAGAGTAATGTGTGTAGTAAATGTCGTGCTGTCGATTATATCTGCATAATATGGTTAATAATATGAGTTAGATTGATAATAGTAAGAGTAATGTGTATAGTAAATGTCGTGCTATCGATCATATCTGCACAATATGGTTAATAATATGAGTTAGATTGATAACAGTGAGTGTAATAAGTATAGTAATTGTCGTTCCACCGATCATATTAGCATAATATGGTTAATAATATGAATTAGATTGATAATAATAAGAGTAATAAGTATAGTAATTGTCGTTCTATCGATAATATAAGCATAATATGGCTAATAATATGAGTTAGATTGATAATACTAAGAGTAGTGAGTATAGTATTTCTCGTTCTATCGATCATATAAGCATAATATGGCTAATAATATGGGTTAGATTGATAATAATAAGAGTAATGAGTATAGTAATTGTAGTTCTATCGATCATTTAAGCATAATATGGTTAATAATATGAATTAGATTGATAATAATAAGAGTAATAAGTATAGTAATTGTCGTTCTATCGATAATATAAGCATAATATGGCTAATAATATGAGTTAGATTGATAATACTAAGAGTAGTGAGTATAGTATTTCTCGTTCTATCGATCATATAAGCATAATATGGCTAATAATATGAGTTAGATTGATAATAATAAGAGTAATAAGTATAGTAATTGTCGTCCTATCGATCATTTAAGCATAATATGGCTAATAACATGAAATAGATTGAAAGTAATAACAGTAATAAGTATAGTAATTGTCGTTCTATCGATAATATAAGCATAATATGGCTAATAATATGAGGTAGATTGATAATACTCAGAGTAGTGAGTATAGTAATTCTCGTTCTATCGATCATATAAGCATAATATGGCTAATAATATGAGTTAGATTGATAATAATAAGAGTAATGAGTATAGTAATTGTCGTTCTATCGATCATATAAGCATAATATGGCTAATAATATGAGTTAGGTTGATAATACTAAGAGTGGTGAGTATAGAAATTGTAGTTCTATCGATCATTTAAGCATAATATGGCTAATAATATGAGTTGGATTGATAATAATAAAAGTAATAAGTATAGTAATTGTCGTTCTATCGATCATTTAAGCATAATATGGCTAATAATATGAGTTAGATTGATAGTAATAACAGTAATAAGTATAGTAATTGTCGTTCTATCGATAATATAAGCATAATATGGCTAATAATATGAGTTAGATTGATAATACTAAGAGTAGTGAGTATAGTATTTCTCGTTCTATCGATCATATAAGCATAATATGGCTAATAATATGGGTTAGATTGATAATAATAAGAGTAATGAGTATAGTAATTGTAGTTCTATCGATCATTTAAGCATAATATGGCTAATAATATGAGTTAGATTGATAATAATAACAGTAATAAGTATAGTAATTGTCGTTCTATCGATCATATAAGCATAATATGGCTAATAATATGAGTTAGATTGATAATAATGAGAGTAATAAGTATAGTAATTGTCGTTCTATCGATCATATAAGCATAATATGGCTAATAATATGAGTTAGATTGATAATAATGAGAGTAATAAGTATAGTAATTGTCGTTATATCGATCATATAAGCATAATATGGCTAATAATATGAGTTAGATTGATAATAATAAGAGTAATAAGTATAGTAATTGTAGTTCTATTGCTCATATAAGCATAATATGGCTAATAATATGAGTTAAATTGATAATAATAAGAGTAATGAGTGTAGCAATTGTAGTTCTATCGATCATATAAGCATAATATGGCTAATAATATGGGTTAGATTGATAATAATAAGAGTAATGAGTATAGCAATTGTCATCCTATCGATCATATATGCATAATATGGCTAATAATATGAGTTAGATTGATAAGAATAAGAGTAAAAAGTATAGTAATTGTCGTTCTATCTATCATATCTGCATAATATGGTTAATAATATGAGTTAGATTGATAATAGTGAGTGTAATAAGCATAGTAATTGTCGTTCTATCGATCATATAAGCATAATATGGCTAATAACATGAGTTAGATTGATAATAATATGAGTAATGAGTATAGTAATTGTCGTCCTATCGATCATATAAGCATAATATGGCTAATAATATGAGTTAGATTGATAATAATAAGAGTAATAAGCATAGTAATTGTCATTCTATCGGTCATATAACCATAATATGGCTAATAATATGAGTTAGATTGATAATAATGAGAGCAATAAGTATAGTAATTGTCGTTTTATCGATCATATAAGCATAATATGGCTAATAATATGAGTTAGATTGATAATAATGAGAGTAATAAGTATAGTAATTGTCGTTCTATCGATCATATAAGCATAATATGGCTAATAATATGAGTTAGAATGATAATAATGAGAGTAATAAGTATAGTAATTGTCGTTCTATCGATCATATCTGCACAATATGGTTAATAATATGAGTTGGATTGATAACAGTGAGTGTAATAAGTATAGTAATTGTCGTTCTATCGAAAATATAAGCATAATATGGCTAATAATATGAGTTAGATTGATAATAATAAGAGTAATGAGTATAGTAATTGTCATCCTATCGATCATATATGCATAATATGGCTAATAATATGAGTTAGATTGATAAGAATAAGAGTAAAAAGTATAGTAATTGTCGTTCTATCTATCATATCTGCATAATATGGTTAATAATATGAGTTAGATTGATAATAGTGAGTGTA
Organism: Megachile rotundata; assembly: GCF_050947335.1. Taxonomy (NCBI): domain Eukaryota; kingdom Metazoa; phylum Arthropoda; class Insecta; order Hymenoptera; family Megachilidae; genus Megachile; species Megachile rotundata. The sequence goes on from NW_027474482.1 coordinate 13,330, forward strand.
ATAAGCATAGTAATTGTCGTTCTATCGATCATATGAGCATAATATGGCTAATAATATGAGTTAGATTAAAAATAATAAGAGTAATGAGTACAGTAATTGTCGTCCTATCGATCATATAAGCATAATATGGCTAATAATATGAGTTAGATTGACAATAATAAGAGTAATAAGTATAGTAATTGTCGTTCTATCGATCATATCTGCATAATATGGTTAATAATATGAGTTGGATTGATAACAGTGAGTGTAATAAGTATAGTAATTGTCGTTCTATCGATCATATCTGCATAATATGGGTAATAATATTAGTTGGATTGATAACAGTGAGTGTAATAAGTATAGTAATTGTCGTTCTATCGAAAATATAAGCATTATATGGCTAATAATATGAGTTAGATTGATAATAATAAAAGTAATGAGTATAGTAATTGTCATCCTACCGATCATATATGCATAATATGGCTAATAATATGAGTTCGATGGATAAGAATAAGAGTAAAAAGTATAGTAATTGTCGTTCTATCTATCATATCTGCATAATATGGTTAATAATATGAGTTAGATTGATCATAGTGAGTGTTATAAGCATAGTAATTGTCGTTCTATCGATCATATAAGCATAACATGGCTAATAATATGAGTTAGATTGATAATAATAAGAGTAATGAGTATAGTAATTGTCGTCCTATCGATCATATAAGCATAATATGGCTAATAATATGAGTTAGATTGATAATAATAAGAGTAATAAGCATAGTAATTGTCATTCTATCGGTCATATAACCATAATATGGCTAATAATATGAGTTAGATTGATAATAATGAGAGTAATAAGTATAGTAATTGTCGTTCTATCGATCATATAAGCATAATATGGCTAATAATATGAGTTAGATTGATAATAATGAGAGTAATAAGTATAGTAATTGTCGTTATATCGAAAATATAAGCATAATATGGCTAATAATATGAGTTAGATTGATAATAATAAGAGTAATGAGTATAGTAATTGTCATCCTATCGATCATATATGCATAATATGGCTAATAATATGAGTTAGATTGATAAGAATAAGAGTAAAAAGTATAGTAATTGTAGTTCTATCTATCATATCTGCATAATATGGTTAATAATATGAGTTAGATTGATAATAGTGAGTGTAATAAGCATAGTAATTGTCGTTCTATCGATCATATGAGCATAATATGGCTAATAATATGAGTTAGATTAAAAATAATAAGAGTAATGAGTACAGTAATTGTCGTCCTATCGATCATATAAGCATAATATGGCTAATAATATGAGTTAGATTGACAATAATAAGAGTAATAAGTATAGTAATTGTCGTTCTATCGATCATATCTGCATAATATGGTTAATAATATTAGTTGGATTGATAACAGTGAGTGTAATAAGTATAGTAATTGTCGTTCTATCGAAAATATAAGCATTATATGGCTAATAATATGAGTTAGATTGATAATAATAAAAGTAATGAGTATAGTAATTGTCATCCTACCGATCATATATGCATAATATGGCTAATAATATGAGTTCGATGGATAAGAATAAGAGTAAAAAGTATAGTAATTGTCGTTCTATCTATCATATCTGCATAATATGGTTAATAATATGAGTTAGATTGATCATAGTGAGTGTTATAAGCATAGTAATTGTCGTTCTATCGATCATATAAGCATAACATGGCTAATAATATGAGTTAGATTGATAATAATAAGAGTAATGAGTATAGTAATTGTAGTTCTATTGCTCATATAAGCATAATATGGCTAATAATATGAGTTAAATTGATAATAATAAGAGTAATGAGTGTAGCAATTGTAGTTCTATCGATCATATCTGCATTATATAGTTAATAATATGAGTTAGATTGATAATAATAAGAGTAATAAGTATAGTAATTGTAGTTCTATTGCTCATATAAGCATAATATGGCTAATAATATGAGTTAAATTGATAATAATAAGAGTAATGAGTGTAGCAATTGTAGTTCTATCGATCATATCTGCATTATATAGTTAATAATATGAGTTAGATTGATAATAATAAGAGTAATAAGTATAGTAATTGTCGTTCTATCGATATTATAAGCATAATATGGCTAATAATATGAGTTAGATTGATAATAATAAGAGTAATGAGTATAGTAATTGTCGTTCTATCGATCATATAAGCATAATATGGCTAATAATATGGGTTAGATTGATAATAATAAGAGTAATGAGTATAGTAATTGTAGTTCTATCGATCATTTAAGCATAATATGGCTAATAATATGAGTTAGATTCATAATAATAACAGTAATAAGTATAGTAATTGGCGTTCTATCGATATTATAAGCATAATATGGCTAATAATAAGAGTTAGATTGATAATAATAAGAGTAATGAGTATAGTAATTGTAGTTCTATCGATCATATAAGCATAATATGGCTAATAATATGAGTTAGATTGATAATAATAAGAGTAATAAGTATAGTAATTGTCGTCCTATCGATCATTTAAGCATAATATGGCTAATAACATGAAATAGATTGAAAGTAATAACAGTAATAAGTATAGTAATTGTCGTTCTATCGATATTATAAGCATAATATGGCTAATAATATGAGGTAGATTGATAATACTCAGAGTAGTGAGTATAGTAATTCTCGTTCTATCGATCATATAAGCATAATATGGCTAATAATATGAGTTAGATTGATAATAATAAGAGTAATGAGTATAGTAATTGTCGTTCTATCGATCATATAAGCATAATATGGCTAATAATATGAGTTAGGTTGATAATACTAAGAGTGGTGAGTATAGAAATTGTAGTTCTATCGATCATTTAAGCATAATATGGCTAATAATATGAGTTCGATTGATAATAATAAAAGTAATAAGTATAGTAATTGTCGTTCTATCGATCATTTAAGCATAATATGGCTAATAATATGAGTTAGATTGATAGTAATAACAGTAATAAGTATAGTAATTGTCGTTCTATCGATAATATAAGCATAATATGGCTAATAATATGAGTTAGATTGATAATACTAAGAGTAGTGAGTATAGTATTTCTCGTTCTATCGATCATATAAGCATAATATGGCTAATAATATGGGTTAGATTGATAATAATAAGAGTAATGAGTATAGTAATTGTAGTTCTATCGATCATTTAAGCATAATATGGCTAATAATATGAGTTAGATTGATAATAATAACAGTAATAAGTATAGTAATTGTCGTTCTATCGATCATATAAGCATAATATGGCTAATAATATGAGTTAGCTTGATAATAATAAGAGTAATAAGTATAGTAATTGTCGTCCTATCGATCATTTAAGCATAATATGGCTAATAATATGAGTTAGATTGATAACAGTGAGTGTAATAAGTATAGTAATTGTCGTTATATCGATCATATAAGCATAATATGGCTAATAATATGAGTTAGATTGATAATAATAAAAGTAATGAGTATAGCAATTGTCATCCTATCGATCATATATGCATAATATGGCTAATAATATGAGTTAGATTGATAAGAATAAGAGTAAAAAGTATAGTAATTGTCGTTCTACCTATCATATCTGCATAATATGGTTAATAATATGAGTTAGATTGATAATAGTGAGTGTAATAAGCATAGTAATTGTCGTTCTATCGATCATATAAGCATAATATGGCTAATAACATGAGTTAGATTGATAATAATATGAGTAATGAGTATAGTAATTGTCGTCCTATCGATCATATAAGCATAATATGGCTAATAATATGAGTTAGATTGATAATAATAAAAGTAATAAGTATAGTAATTGTCGTTCTATCGATCATTTAAGCATAATATGGCTAATAATATGAGTTAGATTGATAGTAATAACAGTAATAAGTATAGTAATTGTCGTTCTATCGATAATATAAGCATAATATGGCTAATAATATGAGTTAGATTGATAATACTAAGAGTAGTGAGTATAGTATTTCTCGTTCTATCGATCATATAAGCATAATATGGCTAATAATATGGGTTAGATTGATAATAATAAGAGTAATGAGTATAGTAATTGTAGTTCTATCGATCATTTAAGCATAATATGGCTAATAATATGAGTTAGATTGATAATAATAACAGTAATAAGTATAGTAATTGTCGTTCTATCGATCATATAAGCATAATATGGCTAATAATATGAGTTAGCTTGATAATAATAAGAGTAATAAGTATAGTAATTGTCGTCCTATCGATCATTTAAGCATAATATGGCTAATAATATGAGTTAGATTGATAACAGTGAGTGTAATAAGTATAGTAATTGTCGTTATATCGATCATATAAGCAAAATATGGCTAATAATATGAGTTAGATTGATAATAATAAAAGTAATGAGTATAGCAATTGTCATCCTATCGATCATATATGCATAATATGGCTAATAATATGAGTTAGATTGATAAGAATAAGAGTAAAAAGTATAGTAATTGTCGTTCTACCTATCACATCTGCATAATATGGTTAATAATATGAGTTAGATTGATAATAGTGAGTGTAATAAGCATAGTAATTGTCGTTCTATCGATCATATAAGCATAATATGGCTAATAACATGAGTTAGATTGATAATAATATGAGTAATGAGTATAGTAATTGTCGTCCTATCGATCATATAAGCATAATATGGCTAATAATATGAGTTAGATTGATAATAATAAGAGTAATAAGTATAGTAATTGTCGTTCTATCGGTCATATAACCATAATATGGCTAATAATATGAGTTGGATTGATAACAGTGAGTGTAATAAGTATAGTAATTGTCGTTCTATCGAAAATATAAGCATAATATGGCTAATAATATGAGTTAGATTGATAATAATGAGAGTAATAAGTATAGTAATTGTCGTTTTATCGATCATATAAGCATAATATGGCTAATAATATGAGTTAGATTGATAATAATGAGAGTAATAAGTATAGTAATTGTCGTTCTATCGATCATATAAGCATAATATGGCTAATAATATGAGTTAGAATGATAATAATGAGAGTAATAAGTATAGTAATTGTCGTTCTATCGATCATATCTGCATAATATGGTTAATAATATGAGTTGGATTGATAACAGTGAGTGTAATAAGTATAGTAATTGTCGTTCTATCGAAAATATAAGCATAATATGGCTAATAATATGAGTTAGATTGATAATAATAAGAGTAATGAGTATAGTAATTGTCATCCTATCGATCATATATGCATAATATGGCTAATAATATGAGTTAGATTGATAAGAATAAGAGTAAAAAGTATAGTAATTGTAGTTCTATCTATCATATCTGCATAATATGGTTAATAATATGAGTTAGATTGATAATAGTGAGTGTAATAAGCATAGTAATTGTCGTTCTATCGATCATATGAGCATAATATGGCTAATAATATGAGTTGGATTGATAACAGTGAGTGTAATAAGTATAGTAATTGTCGTTCTATCGATCATATCTGCATAATATGGTTAATAATATTAGTTGGATTGATAACAGTGAGTGTAATAAGTATAGTAATTGTCGTTCTATCGAAAATATAAGCATTATATGGCTAATAATATGAGTTAGATTGATAATAATAAAAGTAATGAGTATAGTAATTGTCATCCTACCGATCATATATGCATAATATGGCTAATAATATGAGTTCGATGGATAAGAATAAGAGTAAAAAGTATAGTAATTGTCGTTCTATCTATCATATCTGCATAATATGGTTAATAATATGAGTTAGATTGATCATAGTGAGTGTTATAAGCATAGTAATTGTCGTTCTATCGATCATATAAGCATAACATGGCTAATAATATGAGTTAGATTGATAATAATAAGAGTAATAAGTATAGTAATTGTCGTCCTATCGATCATTTAAGCATAATATGGCTAATAACATGAAATAGATTGAAAGTAATAACAGTAATAAGTATAGTAATTGTCGTTCTATCGATATTATAAGCATAATATGGCTAATAATATGAGGTAGATTGATAATACTCAGAGCAGTGAGTATAGTAATTCTCGTTCTATCGATCATATAAGCATAATATGGCTAATAATATGAGTTAGATTGATAATAATAAGAGTAATGAGTATAGTAATTGTCGTTCTATCGATCATATAAGCATAATATGGCTAATAATATGAGTTAGGTTGATAATACTAAGAGTGGTGAGTATAGAAATTGTAGTTCTATCGATCATTTAAGCATAATATGGCTAATAATATGAGTTCGATTGATAATAATAAAAGTAATAAGTATAGTAATTGTCGTTCTATCGATCATTTAAGCATAATATGGCTAATAATATGAGTTAGATTGATAGTAATAACAGTAATAAGTATAGTAATTGTCGTTCTATCGATAATATAAGCATAATATGGCTAATAATATGAGTTAGATTGATAATACTAAGAGTAGTGAGTATAGTATTTCTCGTTCTATCGATCATATAAGCATAATATGGCTAATAATATGGGTTAGATTGATAATAATAAGAGTAATGAGTATAGTAATTGTAGTTCTATCGATCATTTAAGCATAATATGGCTAATAATATGAGTTAGATTGATAATAATAACAGTAATAAGTATAGTAATTGTCGTTCTATCGATCATATAAGCATAATATGGCTAATAATATGAGTTAGCTTGATAATAATAAGAGTAATAAGTATAGTAATTGTCGTCCTATCGATCATTTAAGCATAATATGGCTAATAATATGAGTTAGATTGATAACAGTGAGTGTAATAAGTATAGTAATTGTCGTTATATCGATCATATAAGCATAATATGGCTAATAATATGAGTTAGATTGATAATAATAAAAGTAATGAGTATAGCAATTGTCATCCTATCGATCATATATGCATAATATGGCTAATAATATGAGTTAGATTGATAAGAATAAGAGTAAAAAGTATAGTAATTGTCGTTCTACCTATCATATCTGCATAATATGGTTAATAATATGAGTTAGATTGATAATAGTGAGTGTAATAAGCATAGTAATTGTCGTTCTATCGATCATATAAGCATAATATGGCTAATAACATGAGTTAGATTGATAATAATATGAGTAATGAGTATAGTAATTGTCGTCCTATCGATCATATAAGCATAATATGGCTAATAATATGAGTTAGATTGATAATAATAAAAGTAATAAGTATAGTAATTGTCGTTCTATCGATCATTTAAGCATAATATGGCTAATAATATGAGTTAGATTGATAGTAATAACAGTAATAAGTATAGTAATTGTCGTTCTATCGATAATATAAGCATAATATGGCTAATAATATGAGTTAGATTGATAATACTAAGAGTAGTGAGTATAGTATTTCTCGTTCTATCGATCATATAAGCATAATATGGCTAATAATATGGGTTAGATTGATAATAATAAGAGTAATGAGTATAGTAATTGTAGTTCTATCGATCATTTAAGCATAATATGGCTAATAATATGAGTTAGATTGATAATAATAACAGTAATAAGTATAGTAATTGTCGTTCTATCGATCATATAAGCATAATATGGCTAATAATATGAGTTAGATTGATAATACTAAGAGTAGTGAGTATAGTATTTCTCGTTCTATCGATCATATAAGCATAATATGGCTAATAATATGGGTTAGATTGATAATAATAAGAGTAATGAGTATAGTAATTGTAGTTCTATCGATCATTTAAGCATAATATGGCTAATAATATGAGTTAGATTGATAATAATAACAGTAATAAGTATAGTAATTGTCGTTCTATCGATCATATAAGCATAATATGGCTAATAATATGAGTTAGCTTGATAATAATAAGAGTAATAAGTATAGTAATTGTCGTCCTATCGATCATTTAAGCATAATATGGCAAATAATATGAGTTAGATTGATAACAGTGAGTGTAATAAGTATAGTAATTGTCGTTATATCGATCATATAAGCATAATATGGCTAATAATATGAGTTAGATTGATAATAATAAAAGTAATGAGTATAGCAATTGTCATCCTATCGATCATATATGCATAATATGGCTAATAATATGAGTTAGATTGATAAGAATAAGAGTAAAAAGTATAGTAATTGTCGTTCTACCTATCATATCTGCATAATATGGTTAATAATATGAGTTAGATTGATAATAGTGAGTGTAATAAGCATAGTAATTGTCGTTCTATCGATCATATAAGCATAATATGGCTAATAACATGAGTTAGATTGATAATAATATGAGTAATGAGTATAGTAATTGTCGTCCTATCGATCATATAAGCATAATATGGCTAATAATATGAGTTAGATTGATAATAATAAAAGTAATAAGTATAGTAATTGTCGTTCTATCGATCATTTAAGCATAATATGGCTAATAATATGAGTTAGATTGATAGTAATAACAGTAATAAGTATAGTAATTGTCGTTCTATCGATAATATAAGCATAATATGGCTAATAATATGAGTTAGATTGATAATACTAAGAGTAGTGAGTATAGTATTTCTCGTTCTATCGATCATATAAGCATAATATGGCTAATAATATGGGTTAGATTGATAATAATAAGAGTAATGAGTATAGTAATTGTAGTTCTATCGATCATTTAAGCATAATATGGCTAATAATATGAGTTAGATTGATAATAATAACAGTAATAAGTATAGTAATTGTCGTTCTATCGATCATATAAGCATAATATGGCTAATAATATGAGTTAGCTTGATAATAATAAGAGTAATAAGTATAGTAATTGTCGTCCTATCGATCATTTAAGCATAATATGGCTAATAATATGAGTTAGATTGATAACAGTGAGTGTAATAAGTATAGTAATTGTCGTTATATCGATCATATAAGCAAAATATGGCTAATAATATGAGTTAGATTGATAATAATAAAAGTAATGAGTATAGCAATTGTCATCCTATCGATCATATATGCATAATATGGCTAATAATATGAGTTAGATTGATAAGAATAAGAGTAAAAAGTATAGTAATTGTCGTTCTACCTATCACATCTGCATAATATGGTTAATAATATGAGTTAGATTGATAATAGTGAGTGTAATAAGCATAGTAATTGTCGTTCTATCGATCATATAAGCATAATATGGCTAATAACATGAGTTAGATTGATAATAATATGAGTAATGAGTATAGTAATTGTCGTCCTATCGATCATATAAGCATAATATGGCTAATAATATGAGTTAGATTGATAATAATAAGAGTAATAAGTATAGTAATTGTCGTTCTATCGGTCATATAACCATAATATGGCTAATAATATGAGTTGGATTGATAACAGTGAGTGTAATAAGTATAGTAATTGTCGTTCTATCGAAAATATAAGCATAATATGGCTAATAATATGAGTTAGATTGATAATAATGAGAGTAATAAGTATAGTAATTGTCGTTTTATCGATCATATAAGCATAATATGGCTAATAATATGAGTTAGATTGATAATAATGAGAGTAATAAGTATAGTAATTGTCGTTCTATCGATCATATAAGCATAATATGGCTAATAATATGAGTTAGAATGATAATAATGAGAGTAATAAGTATAGTAATTGTCGTTCTATCGATCATATCTGCATAATATGGTTAATAATATGAGTTGGATTGATAACAGTGAGTGTAATAAGTATAGTAATTGTCGTTCTATCGAAAATATAAGCATAATATGGCTAATAATATGAGTTAGATTGATAATAATAAGAGTAATGAGTATAGTAATTGTCATCCTATCGATCATATATGCATAATATGGCTAATAATATGAGTTAGATTGATAAGAATAAGAGTAAAAAGTATAGTAATTGTAGTTCTATCTATCATATCTGCATAATATGGTTAATAATATGAGTTAGATTGATAATAGTGAGTGTAATAAGCATAGTAATTGTCGTTCTATCGATCATATGAGCATAATATGGCTAATAATATGAGTTGGATTGATAACAGTGAGTGTAATAAGTATAGTAATTGTCGTTCTATCGATCATATCTGCATAATATGGTTAATAATATTAGTTGGATTGATAACAGTGAGTGTAATAAGTATAGTAATTGTCGTTCTATCGAAAATATAAGCATTATATGGCTAATAATATGAGTTAGATTGATAATAATAAAAGTAATGAGTATAGTAATTGTCATCCTACCGATCATATATGCATAATATGGCTAATAATATGAGTTCGATGGATAAGAATAAGAGTAAAAAGTATAGTAATTGTCGTTCTATCTATCATATCTGCATAATATGGTTAATAATATGAGTTAGATTGATCATAGTGAGTGTTATAAGCATAGTAATTGTCGTTCTATCGATCATATAAGCATAACATGGCTAATAATATGAGTTAGATTGATAATAATAAGAGTAATGAGTATAGTAATTGTAGTTCTATTGCTCATATAAGCATAATATGGCTAATAATATGAGTTAAATTGATAATAATAAGAGTAATGAGTGTAGCAATTGTAGTTCTATCGATCATATCTGCATTATATAGTTAATAATATGAGTTAGATTGATAATAATAAGAGTAATAAGTATAGTAATTGTAGTTCTATTGCTCATATAAGCATAATATGGCTAATAATATGAGTTAAATTGATAATAATAAGAGTAATGAGTGTAGCAATTGTAGTTCTATCGATCATATCTGCATTATATAGTTAATAATATGAGTTAGATTGATAATAATAAGAGTAATAAGTATAGTAATTGTCGTTCTATCGATATTATAAGCATAATATGGCTAATAATATGAGTTAGATTGATAATAATAAGAGTAATGAGTATAGTAATTGTCGTTCTATCGATCATATAAGCATAATATGGCTAATAATATGGGTTAGATTGATAATAATAAGAGTAATGAGTATAGTAATTGTAGTTCTATCGATCATTTAAGCATAATATGGCTAATAATATGAGTTAGATTCATAATAATAACAGTAATAAGTATAGTAATTGGCGTTCTATCGATATTATAAGCATAATATGGCTAATAATAAGAGTTAGATTGATAATAATAAGAGTAATAAGTATAGTAATTGTAGTTCTATCGATCATATCTGCATAATATGGTTAATAATATGAGTTAGATTCATAATAATAAGAGTAATAAGTATAGTAATTGTAGTTCTATTGCTCATATAAGCATAATATGGCTAATAATATGAGTTAGATTCATAATAATAAGAGTAATAAGTATAGTAATTGTCGTTCTATCGATCATTTAAGCATAATATGGCTAATAATATGAGTTAGATTGATAATAATAACAGTAATAAGTATAGTAATTGTCGTTCTATCGATCATATAAGCATAATATGGCTAATAATATGAGTTAGCTTGATAATAATAAGAGTAATAAGTATAGTAATTGTAGTTCTATCGATCATTTAAGCATAATATGGCTAAAAATATGAGTTAGATTGATAATAATAACAGTAATAAGTATAGTAATTGTCGTTCTATCGATCATATAAGCATAATATGGCTAATAATATGAGTTAGACTGATAATAATAAGAGTAATAAGTATAGTAATTGTAGTTCTATCGATCATTTAAGCATAATATGGCTAATAATATGAATTAGATTGATAATAATAAGAGTAATAAGTATAGTAATTGTCGTTCTATCGATAATATAAGCATAATATGGCTAATAATATGAGTTAGATTGATAATACTAAGAGTAGTGAGTATAGTATTTCTCGTTCTATCGATCATATAAGCATAATATGGCTAATAATATGGGTTAGATTGATAATAATAAGAGTAATGAGTATAGTAATTGTAGTTCTATCGATCATTTAAGCATAATATGGTTAATAATATGAATTAGATTGATAATAATAAGAGTAATAAGTATAGTAATTGTCGTTCTATCGATAATATAAGCATAATATGGCTAATAATATGAGTTAGATTGATAATACTAAGAGTAGTGAGTATAGTATTTCTCGTTCTATCGATCATATAAGCATAATATGGCTAATAATATGAGCTAGATTGATAATAATAAGAGTAATAAGTATAGTAATTGTCGTCCTATCGATCATTTAAGCATAATATGGCTAATAACATGAAATAGATTGAAAGTAATAACAGTAATAAGTATAGTAATTGTCGTTCTATCGATATTATAAGCATAATATGGCTAATAATATGAGGTAGATTGATAATACTCAGAGTAGTGAGTATAGTAATTCTCGTTCTATCGATCATATAAGCATAATATGGCTAATAATATGAGTTAGATTGATAATAATAAGAGTAATGAGTATAGTAATTGTCGTTCTATCGATCATATAAGCATAATATGGCTAATAATATGAGTTAGGTTGATAATACTAAGAGTGGTGAGTATAGAAATTGTAGTTCTATCGATCATTTAAGCATAATATGGCTAATAATATGAGTTCGATTGATAATAATAAAAGTAATAAGTATAGTAATTGTCGTTCTATCGATCATTTAAGCATAATATGGCTAATAATATGAGTTAGATTGATAGTAATAACAGTAATAAGTATAGTAATTGTCGTTCTATCGATAATATAAGCATAATATGGCTAATAATATGAGTTAGATTGATAATACTAAGAGTAGTGAGTATAGTATTTCTCGTTCTATCGATCATATAAGCATAATATGGCTAATAATATGGGTTAGATTGATAATAATAAGAGTAATGAGTATAGTAATTGTAGTTCTATCGATCATTTAAGCATAATATGGCTAATAATATGAGTTAGATTGATAATAATAACAGTAATAAGTATAGTAATTGTCGTTATATCGATCATATAAGCATAATATGGCTAATAATATGAGTTAGATTGATAATAATAAAAGTAATGAGTATAGCAATTGTCATCCTATCGATCATATATGCATAATATGGCTAATAATATGAGTTAGATTGATAAGAATAAGAGTAAAAAGTATAGTAATTGTCGTTCTACCTATCATATCTGCATAATATGGTTAATAATATGAGTTAGATTGATAATAGTGAGTGTAATAAGCATAGTAATTGTCGTTCTATCGATCATATAAGCATAATATGGCTAATAACATGAGTTAGATTGATAATAATATGAGTAATGAGTATAGTAATTGTCGTTCTATCGATCATTTAAGCATAATATGGCTAATAATATGAGTTAGATTGATAGTAATAACAGTAATAAGTATAGTAATTGTCGTTCTATCGATAATATAAGCATAATATGGCTAATAATATGAGGTAGATTGATAATACTCAGAGTAGTGAGTATAGTAATTCTCGTTCTATCGATCATATAAGCATAATATGGCTAATAATATGAGTTAGATTGATAATAATAAGAGTAATGAGTATAGTAATTGTCGTTCTATCGATCATATAAGCATAATATGGCTAATAATATGAGTTAGGTTGATAATACTAAGAGTGGTGAGTATAGAAATTGTAGTTCTATCGATCATTTAAGCATAATATGGCTAATAATATGAGTTCGATTGATAATAATAAAAGTAATAAGTATAGTAATTGTCGTTCTATCGATCATTTAAGCATAATATGGCTAATAATATGAGTTAGATTGATAGTAATAACAGTAATAAGTATAGTAATTGTCGTTCTATCGATAATATAAGCATAATATGGCTAATAATATGAGTTAGATTGATAATACTAAGAGTAGTGAGTATAGTATTTCTCGTTCTATCGATCATATAAGCATAATATGGCTAATAATATGGGTTAGATTGATAATAATAAGAGTAATGAGTATAGTAATTGTAGTTCTATCGATCATTTAAGCATAATATGGCTAATAATATGAGTTAGATTGATAATAATAACAGTAATAAGTATAGTAATTGTCGTTCTATCGATCATATAAGCATAATATGGCTAATAATATGAGTTAGCTTGATAATAATAAGAGTAATAAGTATAGTAATTGTCGTCCTATCGATCATTTAAGCATAATATGGCTAATAATATGAGTTAGATTGATAACAGTGAGTGTAATAAGTATAGTAATTGTCGTTATATCGATCATATAAGCATAATATGGCTAATAATATGAGTTAGATTGATAATAATAAAAGTAATGAGTATAGCAATTGTCATCCTATCGATCATATATGCATAATATGGCTAATAATATGAGTTAGATTGATAAGAATAAGAGTAAAAAGTATAGTAATTGTCGTTCTACCTATCATATCTGCATAATATGGTTAATAATATGAGTTAGATTGATAATAGTGAGTGTAATAAGCATAGTAATTGTCGTTCTATCGATCATATAAGCATAATATGGCTAATAACATGAGTTAGATTGATAATAATATGAGTAATGAGTATAGTAATTGTCGTCCTATCGATCATATAAGCATAATATGGCTAATAATATGAGTTAGATTGATAATAATAAAAGTAATAAGCATAGTAATTGTCGTTCTATCGATCATTTAAGCATAATATGGCTAATAATATGGGTTAGATTGATAATAATAAGAGTAATGAGTATAGTAATTGTAGTTCTATCGATCATTTAAGCATAATATGGCTAATAATATGAGTTAGATTGATAATAATAACAGTAATAAGTATAGTAATTGTCGTTCTATCGATCATATAAGCATAATATGGCTAATAATATGAGTTAGCTTGATAATAATAAGAGTAATAAGTATAGTAATTGTCGTCCTATCGATCATTTAAGCATAATATGGCTAATAATATGAGTTAGATTGATAACAGTGAGTGTAATAAGTATAGTAATTGTCGTTATATCGATCATATAAGCATAATATGGCTAATAATATGAGTTAGATTGATAATAATAAAAGTAATGAGTATAGCAATTGTCATCCTATCGATCATATATGCATAATATGGCTAATAATATGAGTTAGATTGATAAGAATAAGAGTAAAAAGTATAGTAATTGTCGTTCTACCTATCACATCTGCATAATATGGTTAATAATATGAGTTAGATTGATAATAGTGAGTGTAATAAGCATAGTAATTGTCGTTCTATCGATCATATAAGCATAATATGGCTAATAACATGAGTTAGATTGATAATAATATGAGTAATGAGTATAGTAATTGTCGTCCTATCGATCATATAAGCATAATATGGCTAATAATATGAGTTAGATTGATAATAATAAGAGTAATAAGTATAGTAATTGTCGTTCTATCGGTCATATAACCATAATATGGCTAATAATATGAGTTGGATTGATAACAGTGAGTGTAATAAGTATAGTAATTGTCGTTCTATCGAAAATATAAGCATAATATGGCTAATAATATGAGTTAGATTGATAATAATGAGAGTAATAAGTATAGTAATTGTCGTTTTATCGATCATATAAGCATAATATGGCTAATAATATGAGTTAGATTGATAATAATGAGAGTAATAAGTATAGTAATTGTCGTTCTATCGATCATATAAGCATAATATGGCTAATAATATGAGTTAGAATGATAATAATGAGAGTAATAAGTATAGTAATTGTCGTTCTATCGATCATATCTGCATAATATGGTTAATAATATGAGTTGGATTGATAACAGTGAGTGTAATAAGTATAGTAATTGTCGTTCTATCGAAAATATAAGCATAATATGGCTAATAATATGAGTTAGATTGATAATAATAAGAGTAATGAGTATAGTAATTGTCATCCTATCGATCATATATGCATAATATGGCTAATAATATGAGTTAGATTGATAAGAATAAGAGTAAAAAGTATAGTAATTGTAGTTCTATCTATCATATCTGCATAATATGGTTAATAATATGAGTTAGATTGATAATAGTGAGTGTAATAAGCATAGTAATTGTCGTTCTATCGATCATATGAGCATAATATGGCTAATAATATGAGTTAGATTAAAAATAATAAGAGTAATGAGTACAGTAATTGTCGTCCTATCGATCATATAAGCATAATATGGCTAATAATATGAGTTAGATTGACAATAATAAGAGTAATAAGTATAGTAATTGTCGTTCTATCGATCATATCTGCATAATATGGTTAATAATATGAGTTGGATTGATAACAGTGAGTGTAATAAGTATAGTAATTGTCGTTCTATCGATCATATCTGCATAATATGGTTAATAATATTAGTTGGATTGATAACAGTGAGTGTAATAAGTATAGTAATTGTCGTTCTATCGAAAATATAAGCATTATATGGCTAGTAATATGAGTTAGATTGATAATAATAAAAGTAATGAGTATAGTAATTGTCATCCTACCGATCATATATGCATAATATGGCTAATAATATGAGTTCGATGGATAAGAATAAGAGTAAAAAGTATAGTAATTGTCGTTCTATCTATCATATCTGCATAATATGGTTAATAATATGAGTTAGATTGATCATAGTGAGTGTTATAAGCATAGTAATTGTCGTTCTATCGATCATATAAGCATAACATGGCTAATAATATGAGTTAGATTGATAATAATAAGAGTAATGAGTATAGTAATTGTAGTTCTATTGCTCATATAAGCATAATATGGCTAATAATATGAGTTAAATTGATAATAATAAGAGTAATGAGTGTAGCAATTGTAGTTCTATCGATCATATCTGCATTATATAGTTAATAATATGAGTTAGATTGATAATAATAAGAGTAATAAGTATAGTAATTGTAGTTCTATTGCTCATATAAGCATAATATGGCTAATAATATGAGTTAAATTGATAATAATAAGAGTAATGAGTGTAGCAATTGTAGTTCTATCGATCATATCTGCATTATATAGTTAATAATATGAGTTAGATTGATAATAATAAGAGTAATAAGTATAGTAATTGTCGTTCTATCGATATTATAAGCATAATATGGCTAATAATATGAGTTAGATTGATAATAATAAGAGTAATGAGTATAGTAATTGTCGTTCTATCGATCATATAAGCATAATATGGCTAATAATATGGGTTAGATTGATAATAATAAGAGTAATGAGTATAGTAATTGTAGTTCTATCGATCATTTAAGCATAATATGGCTAATAATATGAGTTAGATTCATAATAATAACAGTAATAAGTATAGTAATTGGCGTTCTATCGATATTATAAGCATAATATGGCTAATAATAAGAGTTAGATTGATAATAATAAGAGTAATGAGTATAGTAAATGTAGTTCTATCGATCATATCTGCATAATATGGTTAATAATATGAGTTAGATTCATAATAATAAGAGTAATAAGTATAGTAATTGTAGTTCTATTGCTCATATAAGCATAATATGGCTAATAATATGAGTTAGATTCATAATAATAAGAGTAATAAGTATAGTAATTGTCGTTCTATCGATCATTTAAGCATAATATGGCTAATAATATGAGTTAGATTGATAATAATAAGAGTAGTAAGTATAGTAAATGTCGTGCTATCGATCATATCTGCATAATATGGTTAATAATATGAGTTAGATTGATAATAGTAAGAGTAATGTGTGTAGTAAATGTCGTGCTATCGATTATATCTGCATAATATGGTTAATAATATGAATTAGATTGATAATAGTAAGAGTAATGTGTATAGTAAATGTCGTGCTATCGATCATATCTGCACAATATGGTTAATAATATGAGTTAGATTGATAACAGTGAGTGTAATAAGTATAGTAATTGTCGTTCCACCGATCATATTAGCATAATATGGTTAATAATATGAATTAGATTGATAATAATAAGAGTAATAAGTATAGTAATTGTCGTTCTATCGATAATATAAGCATAATATGGCTAATAATATGAGTTAGATTGATAATACTAAGAGTAGTGAGTATAGTATTTCTCGTTCTATCGATCATATAAGCATAATATGGCTAATAATATGGGTTAGATTGATAATAATAAGAGTAATGAGTATAGTAATTGTAGTTCTATCGATCATTTAAGCATAATATGGTTAATAATATGAATTAGATTGATAATAATAAGAGTAATAAGTATAGTAATTGTCGTTCTATCGATAATATAAGCATAATATGGCTAATAATATGAGTTAGATTGATAATACTAAGAGTAGTGAGTATAGTATTTCTCGTTCTATCGATCATATAAGCATAATATGGCTAATAATATGAGTTAGATTGATAATAATAAGAGTAATAAGTATAGTAATTGTCGTCCTATCGATCATTTAAGCATAATATGGCTAATAACATGAAATAGATTGAAAGTAATAACAGTAATAAGTATAGTAATTGTCGTTCTATCGATATTATAAGCATAATATGGCTAATAATATGAGGTAGATTGATAATACTCAGAGTAGTGAGTATAGTAATTCTCGTTCTATCGATCATATAAGCATAGTATGGCTAATAATATGAGTTAGATTGATAATAATAAGAGTAATGAGTATAGTAATTGTCGTTCTATCGATCATATAAGCATAATATGGCTAATAATATGAGTTAGGTTGATAATACTAAGAGTGGTGAGTATAGAAATTGTAGTTCTATCGATCATTTAAGCATAATATGGCTAATAATATGAGTTCGATTGATAATAATAAAAGTAATAAGTATAGTAATTGTCGTTCTATCGATCATTTAAGCATAATATGGCTAATAATATGATTTAGATTGATAGTAATAGCAGTAATAAGTATAGTAATTGTCGTTCTATCGATAATATAAGCATAATATGGCTAATAATATGAGTTAGATTGATAATACTAAGAGTAGTGAGTATAGTATTTCTCGTTCTATCGATCATATAAGCATAATATGGCTAATAATATGGGTTAGATTGATAATAATAAGAGTAATGAGTATAGTAATTGTAGCTCTATCGATCATTTAAGCATAATATGGCTAATAATATGAGTTAGATTGATAATAATAAGAGTAATGAGTATAGTAATTGTAGTTCTATTGCTCATATAAGCATAATATGGCTAATAATATGAGTTAAATTGATAATAATAAGAGTAATGAGTGTAGCAATTGTAGTTCTATCGATCATATCTGCATTATATAGTTAATAATATGAGTTAGATTGATAATAATAAGAGTAATAAGTATAGTAATTGTAGTTCTATTGCTCATATAAGCATAATATGGCTAATAATATGAGTTAAATTGATAATAATAAGAGTAATGAGTGTAGCAATTGTAGTTCTATCGATCATATCTGCATTATATAGTTAATAATATGAGTTAGATTGATAATAATAAGAGTAATAAGTATAGTAATTGTCGTTCTATCGATATTATAAGCATAATATGGCTAATAATATGAGTTAGATTGATAATAATAAGAGTAATGAGTATAGTAATTGTCGTTCTATCGATCATATAAGCATAATATGGCTAATAATATGGGTTAGATTGATAATAATAAGAGTAATGAGTATAGTAATTGTAGTTCTATCGATCATTTAAGCATAATATGGCTAATAATATGAGTTAGATTCATAATAATAACAGTAATAAGTATAGTAATTGGCGTTCTATCGATATTATAAGCATAATATGGCTAATAATAAGAGTTAGATTGATAATAATAAGAGTAATGAGTATAGTAAATGTAGTTCTATCGATCATACCTGCATAATATGGTTAATAATATGAGTTAGATTCATAATAATAAGAGTAATAAGTATAGTAATTGTAGTTCTATTGCTCATATAAGCATAATATGGCTAATAATATGAGTTAGAGTCATAATAATAAGAGTAATAAGTATAGTAATTGTCGTTCTATCGATCATTTAAGCATAATATGGCTAATAATATGAGTTAGATTGATAATAATAAGAGTAGTAAGTATAGTAAATGTCGTGCTATCGATCATATCTGCATAATATGGTTAATAATATGAGTTAGATTGATAATAGTAAGAGTAATGTGTGTAGTAAATGTCGTGCTATCGATTATATCTGCATAATATGGTTAATAATATGAATTAGATTGATAATAGTAAGAGTAATGTGTATAGTAAATGTCGTGCTATCGATCATATCTGCACAATATGGTTAATAATATGAGTTAGATTGATAACAGTGAGTGTAATAAGTATAGTAATTGTCGTTCCACCGATCATATTAGCATAATATGGTTAATAATATGAATTAGATTGATAATAATAAGAGTAATAAGTATAGTAATTGTCGTTCTATCGATAATATAAGCATAATATGGCTAATAATATGAGTTAGATTGATAATACTAAGAGTAGTGAGTATAGTATTTCTCGTTCTATCGATCATATAAGCATAATATGGCTAATAATATGGGTTAGATTGATAATAATAAGAGTAATGAGTATAGTAATTGTAGTTCTATCGATCATTTAAGCATAATATGGTTAATAATATGAATTAGATTGATAATAATAAGAGTAATAAGTATAGTAATTGTCGTTCTATCGATAATATAAGCATAATATGGCTAATAATATGAGTTAGATTGATAATACTAAGAGTAGTGAGTATAGTATTTCTCGTTCTATCGATCATATAAGCATAATATGGCTAATAATATGAGTTAGATTGATAATAATAAGAGTAATAAGTATAGTAATTGTCGTCCTATCGATCATTTAAGCATAATATGGCTAATAACATGAAATAGATTGAAAGTAATAACAGTAATAAGTATAGTAATTGTCGTTCTATCGATATTATAAGCATAATATGGCTAATAATATGAGGTAGATTGATAATACTCAGAGTAGTGAGTATAGTAATTCTCGTTCTATCGATCATATAAGCATAGTATGGCTAATAATATGAGTTAGATTGATAATAATAAGAGTAATGAGTATAGTAATTGTCGTTCTATCGATCATATAAGCATAATATGGCTAATAATATGAGTTAGGTTGATAATACTAAGAGTGGTGAGTATAGAAATTGTAGTTCTATCGATCATTTAAGCATAATATGGCTAATAATATGAGTTCGATTGATAATAATAAAAGTAATAAGTATAGTAATTGTCGTTCTATCGATCATTTAAGCATAATATGGCTAATAATATGATTTAGATTGATAGTAATAGCAGTAATAAGTATAGTAATTGTCGTTCTATCGATAATATAAGCATAATATGGCTAATAATATGAGTTAGATTGATAATACTAAGAGTAGTGAGTATAGTATTTCTCGTTCTATCGATCATATAAGCATAATATGGCTAATAATATGGGTTAGATTGATAATAATAAGAGTAATGAGTATAGTAATTGTAGCTCTATCGATCATTTAAGCATAATATGGCTAATAATATGAGTTAGATTGATAATAGTAACAGTAATAAGTATAGTAATTGTCGTTCTATCGATCATATAAGCATATTATGGCTAATAATATGAGTTAGCTTGATAATAATAAGAGTAATAAGTATAGTAATTGTCGTCCTATCGATCATTTAAGCATAATATGGCTAATAATATGAGTTAGATTGATAACAGTGAGTGTAATAAGTATAGTAATTGTCGTTATATCGATCATATAAGCATATTATGGCTAATAATATGAGTTAGATTGATAATAATAAAAGTAATGAGTATAGCAATTGTCATCCTATCGATCATATATGCATAATATGGCTAATAATATGAGTTAGATTGATAAGAATAAGAGTAAAAAGTATAGTAATTGTCGTTCTATCTATCATATCTGCATAATATGGTTAATAATATGAGTTAGATTGATAATAGTGAGTGTAATAAGCATAGTAATTGTCGTTCTATCGATGATATAAGCATAATATGGCTAATAACATGAGTTAGATTGATAATAATATGAGTAATGAGTATAGTAATTGTCGTCCTATCGATCATATAAGCATAATATGGCTAATAATATGAGTTAGATTGATAATAATAAAAGTAATAAGTATAGTAATTGTCGTTCTATCGATCATTTAAGCATAATATGGCTAATAATATGAGTTAGATTGATAGTAATAACAGTAATAAGTATAGTAATTGTCGTTCTATCGATAATATAAGCATAATATGGCTAATAATATGAGTTAGATTGATAATACTAAGAGTAGTGAGTATAGTATTTCTCGTTCTATCGATCATATAAGCATAATATGGCTAATAATATGGGTTAGATTGATAATAATAAGAGTAATGAGTATAGTAATTGTAGTTCTATCGATCATTTAAGCATAATATGGCTAATAATATGAGTTAGATTG
This sequence comes from Megachile rotundata, assembly GCF_050947335.1. Lineage (NCBI taxonomy): Eukaryota > Metazoa > Arthropoda > Insecta > Hymenoptera > Megachilidae > Megachile > Megachile rotundata. The sequence goes on from NW_027474482.1 coordinate 35,642, forward strand.
ATAATAATATGAGTAATGAGTATAGTAATTGTCGTCCTATCGATCATATAAGCATAATATGGCTAATAATATGAGTTAGATTGATAATAATAAGAGTAATAAGTATAGTAATTGTCGTTCTATCGGTCATATAACCATAATATGGCTAATAATATGAGTTGGATTGATAACAGTGAGTGTAATAAGTATAGTAATTGTCGTTCTATCGAAAATATAAGCATAATATGGCTAATAATATGAGTTAGATTGATAATAATAAGAGTAATGAGTATAGTAATTGTCATCCTATCGATCAAATTTGCATAATATGGTTAATAATATGAGTTAGATTGATAATAATAGCAGTAATAAGTATAGTAATTGGCGTTCTATCGATATTATAAGCATAATATGGCTAATAATAAGAGTTAGATTGATAATAATAAGAGTAATGAGTATAGTAATTGTAGTTCTATCGATCATATCTGCATAATATGGTTAATAATATGTGTTAGATTCATAATAATAAGAGTAATAAGTATAGTAATTGTCGTTCTATCGATCATATATGCATAATATGGCTAATAATATGAGTTAGGTTGATAATAATAAGAGTAATAAGTATAGTGATTGTCGTTCTATCGATCAAATTTGCATAATATGGTTAATAATATGAGTTATATTGATAACAGTGAGTGTAATAAGTATAGTAATTGTCGTTCTGTCGATCATATTAGCATAATATGGCTAATAATATGGGTTAGATTGATAATAATAAGAGTAATGAGTATAGTAATTGTAGTTCTATCGATCATTTAAGCATAATATGGCTAATAATATGAGTTAGCTTGATAATAATAAGAGTAATAAGTATAGTAATTGTCGTCCTATCGATCATTTAAGCATAATATGGCTAATAATATGAGTTAGATTGATAACAGTGAGTGTAATAAGTATAGTAATTGTCGTTATATCGATCATATAAGCATAATATGGCTAATAATATGAGTTAGATTGATAATAATAAAAGTAATGAGTATAGCAATTGTCATCCTATCGATCATATATGCATAATATGGCTAATAATATGAGTTAGATTGATAAGAATAAGAGTAAAAAGTATAGTAATTGTCGTTCTACCTATCACATCTGCATAATATGGTTAATAATATGAGTTAGATTGATAATAGTGAGTGTAATAAGCATAGTAATTGTCGTTCTATCGATCATATAAGCATAATATGGCTAATAATATGAGGTAGATTGATAATACTCAGAGTAGTGAGTATAGTAATTTTCGTTCTATCGATCATATAAGCATAATATGGCTAATAATATGGGTTAGATTGATAATAATAAGAGTAATGAGTATAGTAATTGTAGTTCTATCGATCATTTAAGCATAATATGGCTAATAATATGAGTTAGATTCATAATAATAACAGTAATAAGTATAGTAATTGTAGTTCTATTGCTCATATAAGCATAATATGGCTAATAATATGAGTTAGATTCATAATAATAAGAGTAATAAGTATAGTAATTGTCGTTCTATCGATCATTTAAGCATAATATGGCTAATAATATGAGTTAGATTGATAATAATAAGAGTAGTAAGTATAGTAAATGTCGTGCTATCGATCATATCTGCATAATATGGTTAATAATATGAGTTAGATTGATAATAGTAAGAGTAATGTGTGTAGTAAATGTCGTGCTATCGATTATATCTGCATAATATGGTTAATAATATGAGTTAGATTGATAATAGTAAGAGTAATGTGTATAGTAAATGTCCTGCTATCGATCATATCTGCACAATATGGTTAATAGTATGAGTTAGATTGATAACAGTGAGTGTAATAAGTATAGTAATTGTCGTTCCACCGATCATATTAGCATAATATGGTTAATAATATGAATTAGATTGATAATAATAAGAGTAATAAGTATAGTAATTGTCGTTCTATCGATAATATAAGCATAATATGGCTAATAATATGAGTTAGATTGATAATACTAAGAGTAGTGAGTATAGTATTTCTCGTTCTATCGATCATATAAGCATAATATGGCTAATAATATGGGTTAGATTGATAATAATAAGAGTAATGAGTATAGTAATTGTAGTTCTATCGATCATTTAAGCATAATATGGCTAATAATATGAGTTAGCTTGATAATAATAAGAGTAATAAGTATAGTAATTGTCGTCCTATCGATCATTTAAGCATAATATGGCTAATAATATGAGTTAGATTGATAACAGTGAGTGTAATAAGTATAGTAATTGTCGTTATATCGATCATATAAGCATAATATGGCTAATAATATGAGTTAGATTGATAATAATAAAAGTAATGAGTATAGCAATTGTCATCCTATCGATCATATATGCATAATATGGCTAATAATATGAGTTAGATTGATAAGAATAAGAGTAAAAAGTATAGTAATTGTCGTTCTACCTATCACATCTGCATAATATGGTTAATAATATGAGTTAGATTGATAATAGTGAGTGTAATAAGCATAGTAATTGTCGTTCTATCGATCATATAAGCATAATATGGCTAATAATATGAGGTAGATTGATAATACTCAGAGTAGTGAGTATAGTAATTTTCGTTCTATCGATCATATAAGCATAATATGGCTAATAATATGAGTTAGATTGATAATAATAAGAGTAATGAGTATAGTAATTGTCGTTCTATCGATCATATAAGCATAATATGACTAATAATATGAGTTAGGTTGATAATACTAAGAGTGGTGAGTATAGTAATTGTAGTTCTATCGATCATTTAAGCATAATATGGCTAATAATATGAGTTGGATTGATAATAATAAAAGTAATAAGTATAGTAATTGTCGTTCTATCGATCATTTAAGCATAATATGGCTAATAATATGAGTTAGATTGATAGTAATAACAGTAATAAGTATAGTAATTGTCGTTCTATCGATAATATAAGCATAATATGGCTAATAATATGAGTTAGATTGATAATACTAAGAGTAGTGAGTATAGTATTCCTCGTTCTATCGATCATATAAGCATAATATGGCTAATAATATGGGTTAGATTGATAATAATAAGAGTAATGAGTATAGTAATTGTAGTTCTATCGATCATTTAAGCATAATATGGCTAATAATATGAGTTAGATTGATAATAATAACAGTAATAAGTATAGTAATTGTCGTTCTATCGATCATATAAGCATAATATGGCTAATAATATGAGTTAGCTTGATAATAATAAGAGTAATAAGTATAGTAATTGTCGTCCTATCGATCATTTAAGCATAATATGGCTAATAATATGAGTTAGATTGATAATACTCAGAGTAGTGAGTATAGTAATTCTCGTTCTATCGATCATATAAGCATAATATGGCTAATAATATGAGTTAGATTGATAATAATAAGAGTAATGAGTATAGTAATTGTCGTTCTATCGATCATATAAGCATAATATGGCTAATAATATGAGTTAGATTGATAATACTAAGAGTGGTGAGTATAGTAATTGTAGTTCTATCGATCATTTAAGCATAATATGGCTAATAATATGAGTTGGATTGATAATAATAAAAGTAATAAGTATAGTAATTGTCGTTCTATCGATCTTTTAAGCATAATATGGCTAATAATATGAGTTAGATTGATAGTAATAACAGTAATAAGTATAGTAATTGTCGTTCTATCGATAATATAAGCATAATATGGCTAATAATATGAGTTAGATTGATAATACTAAGAGTAGTGAGTATAGTAATTCTCGTTCTATCGATCATATAAGCATAATATGGCTAATAATATGAGTTAGATTGATAATAATAAGAGTAATGAGTATAGTAATTGTCGTTCTATCGATCATATAAGCATAATATGGCTAATAATATGAGTTAGATTGATAATACTAAGAGTGGTGAGTATAGTAATTGTAGTTCTATCGATCATTTAAGCATAATATGGCTAATAATATGAGTTGGATTGATAATAATAAAAGTAATAAGTATAGTAATTGTCGTTCTATCGATCATATAAGCATAATATGGCTAATAATATGAGTTAGGTTGATAATACTAAGAGTGGTGAGTATAGTAATTGTAGTTCTATCGATCATTTAAGCATAATATGGCTAATAATATGAGTTGGATTGATAATAATAAGAGTAATGAGTATAGTAATTGTCGTTCTATCGATCATTTAAGCATAATATGGCTAATAATATGAGTTAGATTGATAGTAATAACAGTAATAAGTATAGTAATTGTCGTTCTATCGATAATATAAGCATAATATGGCTAATAATATGAGTTAGATT